>NC_141159.1:57981597-58281597 GCF_053477565.2 Lygodium microphyllum | reverse complement strand
TGAAGTCAATCCCCCATTTTTCGAAGGGTTGGCGAGCAATAACAGGGGTTAACTCCATCTGATCTTTTCGAACTGGGACTTTTGTCCATTGGCACTCGTCACAATGCTTGATGAATTGTGTAGCATCGCGGAAAAGTGTGGGCCACCATAGCTGGGACTGCAGCACCTTCTGTGCTGTCATGTCTCCGCTAAAGTGTCCTCCTGCAATACCATTGTGCGCCTCTGAGAGCACATCGTGCATCTCAAGCTCACATACGCACCTACGTAGCAATCCGTCTTGTCCCAGCCTATAGAGCTGGCCTGCAATCAACTGGTAGGGCTGGATTTTCAGGATTAAGCGCCTAAGCCGTGCATGTTCTATTGGTCGTTTGGGCAGCCCATGCTCGAGCACTTGGACTATGTCCTCTGCCCAGTATGGTGTCAGATCGGCCCTGAATAGGTCTCCCTTGCTGGACAGATGGAATAAGTGGCTGTCCGGTAACTTGTCCATGATGCCTTGTCCAGCGGCTTCTCCTGTGGGTATATGGGACAAATGATCAGCCATGTAATGTTGTTTTCCCTTCCGCACCACCACGGAGAAGTTGAACTCTAGGAGCAGGAGAAGCCATCGAGCTATACGTCCTGTAGCACAAGGTTTGTTCACTAAATAGAGTAGGCTTGATGGTCTACGAAGAAGGTGAAGGGGGTGGCCAGTAGGATATGCCGGAACTTCTTCACGGCAAACACCATGGCTAATCCCTCCCTTTCCGTTGTCGAATAATTCATCTCCGTCTTAGTGAGTTGCCTACTAGAAAAACTCACTGGGTAATCTAGGTTATGCTCACCAAGTTGGCACAACACTGCCCCCACGGCAAACTTAGAGGCGTCAATGTGTACGTGGAAAGTAATGGTCTAGTCTGGGGCTCGTAGAATAGGTGCCGTTGTTAGAGCCTTTTTCAATTCTTCATATGCCTGTTGGCATCCTTCAGTCCACTCGAAGACAATTAGCAGTTTGTACAATGGCCTAGCGTTCAGCGTGTAGTTCAGTACAAACCGCCGATAGTATCCTGTGTGACCTAAGAAGCATTGAACTCCCCTGTAATTACCTGGGGGTGGAAGGTCCACGATAACTTTGACCTTCAAGAAGTCCGTGGCAATGCCATTCTTTGACACCACGTGTCCTAAGATGCATCCGTGCTTCACCCAAAACTGACATTTCAAGGGGTTCATGGAGAGACGGTATAAGCGACACCGTTCAAAGACCGCGTGGAGTTTGTCTAGATGTTCGATCCAGGTCCAATGGACACACAGGTCATCGACAAAGACCTCTAACTCCTTGCGAAGCATGTCCTTGAATATGGTGCACATGAGGCGTTGAAAGGTGGCGGGGGCATTGGTTAACCCGAAGGGCATGACTACGTACACAAAGACGCCCCACTCAGTGGCGAAGGCGGTCTTGTGCCTGTCTGCAGGATGCACTTGCACCTGATTATACCCCAAGAAGCCATCCAAGAAATTGTAGGCTTCCTTACCTGCCACTCTCTCAAGCATGTGCTCGGTGTACGGTAAGGGGTAGTTGTCTCTCTTTGTAGCAGCGTTCACCTTCTTGTAATTGACGCACACTCGAATCTTGCCGTTTTTCTTCATCACAATGACTATGGGTGACACCCAGTCTGTGTGCTCAATTTCGTAAATGAATCCAGCTCTCATCAGCTTGTCGACTTCCTCCTTGACAGCATGAGCGTGCTTTGGATTCATGGGGTATGGTCGCTGCTTGACCGGCGTTGCATCCGTTGTCATGGGTATGTTGTGAGTCACAACACTCGGATCTACCCCTCGTAGCTCATCTAAGGACCAAGCAAATACATCCATGTACTCCCGCAAAAGAGTGACAAGACTGGACTCTTCTTCAGTGGTCAAGTCCTCAGCAATGAACACTGATCGGGGTACTTCCCCTTCCAGGGCTAGGTTTACCTCCTTAACCTTGGTTGGCCCTTCGATTAGTTCGCTGGTTTGCCCTTGGCGCTTGGCACTTAGCAGAACCACTACCATGTCCGCTCTTTTGAATTTAGAAAAGCGTTTAGGGAGGTCTTGCGGCTTCCTTTGTTCCTTTGATCGTGCATCCTTGGGACGCTTAGCCTCATCCTGCCACAACCATCTGCGCCTTAGGTGGACAGGTAAGTCCCCTTTGGTGCGTTTGGTCATGGGTGGCCTAGGGATTTCTGGGTCACTATCCGAAGTAACTTCCGACTCAGAGTTAAACCCCCCATTTTCACTAGAGGAGGTGGTCTCCCCTGGCGGCCGCAATTCAGATGGTGATTCCATTCTAAGCAGTGCTACCGTTCCTGGTTGGGCTAGGCCGGCTTTCTCAAGGTCTACTGCTCCCATCCGTTCCAACCAAGCACGATCACATTTCGTACACATAACTCCTTGGTCCACTCTAAGGGCCTATCTCTTCTGCGGCTTAGCATCTGCCCGGATTTGCTCAATTTCTCGCCCTTCGGTGTTGTATTCTATGGTATCTACCTCACCCTCACTTTCATCATCGAAGGATTGGCAATCTTTGTATTCATCACATGAATCTTTATCGCTCGACTGCTCATCGTCCCCCAAGGCCTGCTCTGCCTCATCTTGTTGTTCGGGAACCAAAGCCCAGTTATACCTGAGGTTCAGTTCATGTACCCTGGTCCACTTCCACTCGGACTCTTCCAAGAGGTCCTGGAGTGGCTTGAGATTGGCGGCTGCGTTGCCTGCCAGTCGGTCCGTTAAGTGCTCCAGTATTCCCTGGAGTTCCCTCTTGTTGGTGGGCACTTGGAAGATGACAAGCTTAGGCCCTTCATGGAGGCTTGCTGCCATCATGTAGACAGGTGTAGGGAGTGTTTCTTTTGGCTTGCCAATGGTTTTGACCGCCTGCTTGTACGCCTCATGGTCTGAGAATGGCAGGTCAAGTGTAGCGAGAATGTGCATCCAATCCCGCTCGTCCTCTGGGCATAGGATATACTTAGTTAAGGACCCATAGGGTTCCTTGTCCTGAGTGTTCCCCTTGAGCATAGTAGAGATGGCGTCTACGTCGACTGGCGAGGTCTTCCAAGTGTCCATCTCTATTCTCACGGCGTCAGTTCGATTGCCAAGGAAGATCAGGCTGTTACCCCAATCTTTGATAACTCTAGCATTGCGCATCCAGGGTCAACCCAATAGGATATCATAGTCCACTCCCTTCATGACTATAAAGTCGACAGAGAACTGGACTCCTGCAATCTTTACTGGCCAATTTTTCAAGACCCCGAATGGCTTCACTCGCATACCGTTTGCTAGCGTGACATTAAACTGCACAGCTTCGACAGGCGGGTTTCCCCATGTCTGTAGCACTGTGTGGCTAAGCACACTAACCCCACCTCCTGTGTCTACAATTCCCTTCCTCGTTGCGTCTCCCAGGGCTAGGACCGGTAGGACTACGTGCATCTCCGAGCCCTCCCTGAAAGCGTTGACGTGCAAGGATTTAGGCCCGGAGTGTAGCATCAGACTCGGCAATTGTGTTTCAGCATCCTGGTCTTGAGGATCTGTCGGGGCCAGCTCTTGAGGTCCCTCGACCCACTGCTTGAGGTCTTACCATAGGGTAGGGTGATGCTTAACCAGATCTCCCAGGCCAAACGTCACCAGGGTGGTCACTAGCGTGGTCAGGAGATTGCTAAATACTCGTCCTTCCTTTAGTCTAGACTGTCCGGGCCAATGGCCGCGTCTGATCTGCGGCTCTGTTGCGTCTAGGCTTGGCCTCAATGGCACTGCTTGTGGCATAGTAGCCTCGGTCGTCTTAGGTTGAGGCAGTGATATTGGCATGCTTATGCTGGAGAGATCATCGATCTCGTCCTCCGTGATGGGTTCAATATCCTTGAGGTGCTGTTGAGCCTCCCTCACCCATTCCTTCACCTTCTCTATGGCCTCTAATTGCCGCTTGGGGTGTGGGTATTCCCCTACCTTAGCGCTTCCCCTTTGGTCTATTTTAGGGGCTGAAGTCTCTGCCTCCGCGCCTGAGACTTTCTTCCCATGAGGTAAGGTCATAATACTGTCGGTTTTTAGTGTGACCTTAGCCTCCGGTCTCTTCTTCTTCCGCCTACGGCTTTTCTTTCCTGCTGAGGTTGTGTCAATATTGCTAGGTCCTGGCAGAGAGATGCTGGCCTGCTTCGTTTGTGCTCGGGTCATAACTCGCAAGGGAATAGGTGTGGCCTCCCCATCGGGGTTTTCAACACCGAATAGCCCTAATGAGACGGATGGCAAATTAGCTGAACTAGAGGGCGACTTCCGTTTTGGGCAGTCTATGAAAAGATGGGTGATTCCGCACTCTGCGCACCTTTGGTCAGCTTTGTCCCTGTTTTACTACTCTCTTTCGAGGCAGCGCGATGAGACATGACCTGGATGTCCACAAGTCCAACAGGTGACCGGATCCTATGGCTGCCCTCCTAGGCCTCTACCCCGTCCTCATCCTAATGCCATCACCGACACATGTCGGTAATCCATGAGGACCGCATTGCCCTCGTCCTCATGCGAGATGTAAGGGTATAGGTAGGTTTCTTCATCATTGGGCTCCTCTACGTAGTGTACGGGAGCGTCGCTCGGTGGGTGGGTCACATAGGGACCACGCGGCCTCGGAATGCCAGTGGGATGTATGTCTAGCCTAGGGACAACTGGTTTCATATCATTAGGCCGCAAGAAGGGCTAGCGGGGCTCCCCGTCTGAAGAATGGCTACAGCCTACTAGCCGAATAAGGCTAGCCATAGGGTTGCGCGTATGGCAGTCTTCATGGTAGTCTACAGTGTGCGGCATCGTGGCCGAACCTATCGCAGTTAGCGCAGGGTCTTGACCTAGGGTCTTGACACTCTGCTAGCAGGTGGTTTCCTCCACAGTACATGCACTGGACATGTGGATGCGTTGGTCACCTCAACATGTCTTGTACTTTGGCCAATTCCGTGTCTTAACCTCGGCCAAGCCGTGGTCCGTCTCGGTGGTCTTTCCCTTATCTTGGGATGATGGGTTTGATCGCTCGCTAGAGGTTGACGTTCGGTCTAAACTCCGTGGGTTGGTTTCTTCTAGGTTTGAGCTCCTGGAGCTCCGCTCTTTCAGCTGGTCATCGACCCTGATGGCTTCCTCAAAAACCCTAGCCACCACATCTCGTTGCAAGCTTGAGTTGCCTGCCAGTGCCTTGTATAATTCCTCATCTTGAATCTTGCTGATGAATACGGTCGATACTGCCCTGTCAGTCGGTCTCTCGCCTAAGGGGATTCTTTTAAGGAGGCTTCTCACGTGGGTCACATAGTCGCAGATGCCCTCCTTCTCCTCTGCTTGACATTCATCAGGCGTACTAGCAAGTTGTTAGAGTATCCGGGTTCGGCAAACCTCTTGACAAAAAGGTCCTTGAGGTTATTGAAGTTGGCTCGTTCTATGGCGTCCAGGCTGGTATACCACGTCCTACCCTTATCGCTTAAGCAAAGTCCGAATGCTTGCGAACATTGAGCGTGGTCGTTGAGGCCATTGGCCTCGCAGACTTGCTCAAACTGCTCGACGAAGCTGTACGGGTCGTCAGGTGGCTAGTACTTGTCGAGTTGCTTGGCGACAATAGGTATTTTGGCTTGGCTCTTTGAGCCCTGGTTTGCCCCCAGTCCTGCAAGTAGCGATGTTGCTAGCGCAGTGGCACTCTGTTCTACCGCGGTGTTATCAAGCAGCCGTTTCATGAGGAGCTCGCCCAGCGTCAGGTCTTCCTCTAGTGCTCTTTCCTGGTCTGTCCAGCACTCGCTGCACCTCATGCAGCTCCATGCTTTGCCTTAGGCTCCTGGCTTGTTGGTCCCTATTATACTCGGCTATGGCCTGCAATGCCTTGCGGGCTAGCCTTCTCTCCTCCTCTAGGTCCGCAATGATTGCATCTGTCGTCCTGCCACAGTGCTCGTACTGGGCATGCGCATCGTAACTACTCACCATCTGCTGTATAGCATCTGGGAATGCGCTCACATCGAGCTCCCCTGTAAACCGATGGTCTGAGCCTCCCTCTGTCATGGTTGAATTCTTGCGCCCGGTCGTGAGTCAGATCCTTGTCGTTGACGCTCCTTGCTTGATCCTACCCTGCGCTTCGCGCGTTTGCCTATACCTTGGGTCTTCTCCTAGTGATGGGTTTTTTTGGGCGATTTATCTGAGTGAGTTCCTTTAATTTTTGAATGCAGTGCTCAACTTATGGTCACTCGTGAGTACGTGTTGTTCCTCGTTCACTTGTGCTCAATCAGGCTTTCAGCTTTCCTAAGTGTACTTCAAGTGCGGAAATTCAACATGAGTGTTGCGAGCGATTCCCCGATGTCTCACTCACTCTCGCTCATTTCGGGCCTGATAGGCTTGCTACTCCAGTCCTGGCCTTTCTAACGGGATCTAGGGTCTTGTGCTGCTTCCTGTTGTTCTCGCGGGGGTGGGTCGCTGGGGAGTGCCCCAGTGTGTCCCTGGATGGGTCAGGTTTTGTTTTGGTTTGACTCTAGGAATCAGACGTCCGATTTACCAGTGGTCCGATTTTGGGAATCGGACCAGGTGTATCAGGGCTGAGTGGCAGTCTTAAGGTCCGAGTATCCGATTCTCAAAAATCGGACAGGCAAGTGTTTGATGAATCAGACAAGGGGGATACGATTCTGGGCTGGTCCGATTTTGGGTGGTCCGATTCGTCCGAATGGTCCGATCGGACAGGGTGGTCCGATTTCTAGAATCGGGCAGACTGGTCCGAGTGTCCGATCCTAGTGGTCCGATTGTGGGCGGGTCCGATTCTGGGAATCGGATCGGGCAGGTGGTCCGATTGGTGACGTGTATTAATTTGTCCAATCGGACAGGGTGGGTCCAAGTCAAAGTGTTCGAGTCAGACGGGTTGGTCCGATTTTTAGTAGTCGGACAGGTTGGTCTGATTGGACAGTTGTCCAAGTGTTCGAGTGTCCGAGTGTCTCAGTGTCCGAGTCGGACAGGTTGGTCCGAGCATCCAATTTTGGGAATCGGACACTGGGTCGGACGTCCGAGTCCGCCAGTCCGATGGGCTTGCGCACACGGATTCACCCAAATATCTCCAGATGTCTATTACTATTGACCACGAAATTCACCAACGATGGAGTTGGAGTGGTTAGGGGGAGATCGGTTACCTGGGGATCGCCGAACACAATGTTCTCCGTGCCCTGGTCGGTCAGATGGTTGCCAAACTCGCTCTCTCTCTTTCTCTCTCTCTCTCTCTCCGTTGGTTGGAAATGGGGGTTCTCTTGCCCTCCCAGAATTTATACCCTGTTGGTTCTTCCCTGAACACTACAGATCCCTTTCCTGGCGTTTCCTACACAGTCACCTTCGTATTTACTCTATTTTCCCCCTGTTTTCTGCGATTTTCTCCCTGTTTCACAGCAGCAACCCTTCTACCTCTTCGTGTGTGGTTTCCTACTGTTAATCTACCCTAAACACAACATGAATCAAAAGCAAAACACTGAACTAGTTTCTCCATGTTTTCCAATCATCAACAACCAGAATATACCAAAATACTTACCTGTTCTGAAGATCGAAAACGCCCAACTTCCTACCTATCTCAAGCTCCATTTCGGGGATGAATACCCTACTTCGATGCTCGATATGAGGCGCGCAAGTGCTTAAGCTTGAATCCATCGGTCCCAACAACGGAATCAAAATGTGGGAGCTTTCACTCAACCGCCAAGACCCTCGGACCACTTATTCTTTCAAGCGTTTCAAGCGAGCTCCAATGGCTATCTCTCACCTAGCCGATGCGCCGTCGATCCTACGAGTGTAGTGAGCTTACCTTGATGCTCGATCGAGTGCCCTCCTCCCTCTTGCACTCCAGTAGCTCCACGATCCTAGATGCTAGCTCAAGCATCCTCAAGCCTCCTCCATCTCCAAGCTCCATCCTCCATAGCCGCACGCGCAAGAGAAGAGAAGAGGAAGGAGGAGAAGAAGGGGAGAGGAGATGGTGAAGAGCTTCACCCTCTTGATCCCTCACTCTCTCACACACACTCACTCCCTCACACTCTCACACTCCCTCTCTCAAGAGCACACACAAGCAAGAAGGAGAGAAGAAGAGAGGAAGAAGAAGACTTCTTTTGCCACACACCAAAGAATGAGCTTCTCATTTACTTTTCAACTTTATATACAAAACCCTAAATCCCCTTTTGGGCGGTCATTCCCTTTTCCCCTTTTTACATGGCCGGCCATAGCCTAGGCCCTTTTCCCCATTGTCCTTCTATCTTTCTAGCTTCCTTTTTACCGCCCATCTACATTTACAAATCGCACGGGTGAGAGCCCGGCGCTCTTTTACAAGATTTTAGGGTGCGCCTTTTTATTTAAAAATGCGCCTTTCCCCTTTTGTATTTGCCTTGGACTTTTAAGGTTGCCCTTTTCTCCTTTTCTTTCTTCAGTCGGGCTACCTTTTTTCCTCCTTTGCCTTGCGTCTTTTCCACTTCCTTTTGCTTTCTTTGTGTTGCGGTTAACAACTAAGAAGATATCTAATGCTTTGTTGGTCAGTTTTGATCATGAATTCAGATCCCATTAAGTAATGTTTCCATTGAGGTAAGGCTTGTACTACGGCTAGCAATTCCTTGTCATAGGTAGAATATTTAAGTTCAAATGGTTTGAGTTTGCAGCTAGAGTAAGCTATGGGATGAGAATCTTGCATAAGGACTGCTCCTATTCCAGATCCACTAGCGTCAATAACTACTAAGAAGAATGGTCTATTGAAGTCAAGTAATTGTAATACAAGAGCATGAGTTAAAGCATGTTTCAACAAATCAAAGGACTTTTGTTGATTGTCAGACCAATTATACACAATATCTTTCTTTAAAAGTTTTGTCAAAGGTAATGCAAGTATTGAGAAATTCCTCACAAATCTTCTGTAAAAGCTAGCAAGACCTAGAAAAGAACGTAATTCATGCACATTTTTGAGTATGGGCCAATTTAAAATTGCTTCTATCTTTTTAGGGTCGACTTTAATACCTTTTGATGAAATAATGTCCTAGATATTCAATTTTTGTTTGGAAGAATTCACTCTTTTTTGGATTAGCATATAATTGATTGTCTTTTAACAACTTAAAAACTAAAGACAAATGTTCATAATGCTCATTCTCATTTTTACTGAAAACTAATATGTCATCAAAGAAAACAATGACACAATGCTGATGTTTCAGAAATATACGATTCATCATACGACTAAATGTGGCTGGTGCATTAGTTAAACCGAAAGGCATAACTAGAAATTCATAGTGTCCAAATTGTGTTCTAAATGCAGTTTTGAATATATCAAATTTGTCCAATCTTACTTGGTCATATCCAAATTTAAGATCTATCTTACTGAATATGGCAGATCCTTGTAGCTTATCCATAAGATCATCTACCCTAGGAATCGGGTATCTATTCTTAACAATAATTTTATTTAGGGCACGATAATCAATGCACATGCGATAGGTTTTTTTTTTTCTTCACTAATAAGACAGGTGCATCAAATGGAGAACTACTAGGTCTAATTAATCCTCTATTAAGCAATTCTTCTACTTGGTTTTGAATTTCTTTCTGTTCAATTTGGTTATGTCTATATGGTGCTTTACATGGTGGTTGTGTTCCAGGAATTAAATCTATCTTATGATCTTCAGGATGTGAAGGTGGTAATCCAGGTGGTAAATTAGCAGCAAAAAAAATATTGGAATTGGGCAAGAAATTGTGTATGCCTAGGATACATCTGTTTTTCTTTAGCTTGAATTTCATTCACCCATATTAAATAGGATTTGCTACTTTTACGTAATGCACGTTTAGCCCGAGTATGAGTAAGCAATGGAAAATTATTGGAAGCGTGCATACCATGCAGTGTGATTTGTTTTCCTTGAAAATAAATTTTAATTGAATGCGCAGAATAATCTATATCAGGATTGTATTGATGACGCCAAGGCATTCCTAAGATAATGTCACTAGACTGCAAAGGTACAACTAAGAAATTTCCTCGTTCAATATATTCACCAATTTTAATTTTTAAATTATGCACCTCTTGTGTTCCATTATATCTCATACCTAGGAATGCAGCCTTGATGCGATAATGTGTAGAAACAGTATGTAAATTCAATTCTTTGACTAATTTTGCAGAAATAAAATCATGTGTGCTCCCATCATCATGTAAAATAGTATTTTCTTTACCATGCATAAAACATTTCATTGTTAATAAGGAATGGGGAGTTGGTATACCTGGCAAAGTATCAGAAGTAGTACCAATGTCGTCATCATCTTCCGTAAAGTCTGGCATTTCCTCGCATTCTTCATCTTCTATTGCTTCTAGATAATTAATATGAACAGATGGCTTTTTGGATTGACAATTGGCTGCTAGATGTCCAGGTTGATGGCATTTGTAACAAACTATGGTTTTTGCTTTGGATACATTATTGGTAATGGCAGAAAGTTTAGGAATGTTGGGATTTGACTGAAGAGATAGCTTAGGGTTTGGATTTGTGTTTGATGGCAAAGCAGGTGGTCGTGTCCAAGATTTACGGAATGAAGATGGAAGAAAACGACTTTGATTGAATCTTCGAAAATTTGAATTGAATTGTTTGGAACCAAAGTTACCATTAGTTGGGAATTGTTGTGGTCACTTGTCTCGTCCGCAAATTTTGTCTTCAGTGTCATGGGCCAAGGAAATTGCATCTTCAAGGGTTGTTGGCTTGAACATATTGACTTCCGCATAGAAATGTCCAAGTAGGCCAGACATAAACTTGTGTTTATGAGTTGCTTCAGGTACATCTTCGAGCATGCATAGTTGCGATAGAGCATTCCAGAAACGTTCAGTGTATTGGGAAATAGGCTCGCGATCCCTTTGTTGTAGAAGATTCCATTGCTTGATGGCTTTTTCATGGAATTGGGAGGAAGGAAATTCTGCAAAAATTTCTTTTGGAAAGTCTCCCAAGTAGTGGGATAATCAACGCTTTTGCGGACCACAGTCCACCGTAAGGATGCTCGGTCAACTAAATGGTTAGTGACACATTTAATTTTGTCTTTCTCAGCATATGTTTCTCCATGGAAATAATCGTCAAATTGACTAATAAAAGCAAGAACAGTCTTTCCATCACGTGATCCATTTAAAGTACAAAATTTGAAGTTTCTTTTACTTATCTTTGTTTCTTTGCGAATGGATTGGGCTTCAAGTGTTGCATCGATGGTACATCGTATAAGATCTTCAGGTTGCGATCCATCTTGGTTGGTGGTAGATCGTTGCAGATTGGCCAATTGAGCTTGCAAAGCTTGTCGTGCTCTTCATTCTTCTTGAAGCTGCATCATAATCAAATCCCACTTTTGCTCCATTTTTGGTTCGGGTAGATCACCTTCAGCCATAAGATTGTCCATGTTTTGATCAGTCATCCTGCAAAATTTCAAAAGACCTCACACACTCAAAACCTTTTTAGCAGGATGAGCGTAGCTCAAAGGTGGGTTTACAAGGCTTGTATATATATTTTTTTAATTTGGCATTTGTAGTATTTCTCCTTTACGATTGCGAAATTCGATGTCACAATCGTCTTCCAAGGAAATAACTTTGCGTATAGACTGTGTATGAACTTTTGCTTTTGCTGAAACTGGTTCAGCAAGACTGCAAGTGTGAACAGGGACTTCTTGAGAGTAGTAGAGTGAATCATGTATTGTTGAGTATGAACTGCCTCTATGGTAGTTGGTGAAGATGACTTTGATGACCTTGGAGACTTGGGGAACTTGGAGAACTTAGAGCTTAAACTTTAGTGACTAAGCTTAATTTTTGTGGACCAGAGGATGTTTTCGGCCGATTTGACGACGGCAAGTTTATGCTGTCGCCGCGGACGTAGAAATTCGATTAATGAAGCTTTTTTTAATAAGCTTCTTCTTTGAAGATTGTAACTTATCTCTTAAAGTTTTGAAAGCTTTGAAGCTATGGAGGAAAATTTCTTATCTGTATCAACGACTTGATCAAGGAAGTATCTGCGTGGTTCTTCGCCTACAGAGGCTAGTCCCTCGCGATCTGAGTGTACAGAAGGGGGTTCTTGACTACTAGGAACACGCTGGTATCGACCATTCGTTACGAGACTCACTGTAGAGCTCGATCATTCCAAGAGCTCCACCTTCGCGCGAGATGGTAAGCGATTGGAAGCTCTCGATCTTAGCTTCGCTCTGATACCATTGGTGCACAGATCGAACGTCGTATGCGCGCGTAGTGAGCGTCACAAGGTCCGCAAGAACAAAAGAACTCTACTTTTTGCACAAAAATCAATGAAGAAAGCTTGCACGACATGAACAAGAGACCAATTGTGTGCAATCTCCCCCCATGCCTTGTGTGAGCGCTCCACAAAGCATGTATTTTATATATTATTCATCTTCAAGCTCAAAAAATAGCCCAATTTACAATTAGCACGCTTTAGCTTTTGTGTTTGCTTTTGTGCCACTAAAGAATTAAAGCTGTTGGGCACCAAAGAAGTCAGGCGGTACCCAAATACAATGTCCAATACAAATATTTAAATCGTGCGCCCATGCGCATACAAAAGTAATAAATAAATATCAAGCGCTTTAATAGATAAGCGCGACAAAATATAGGCGCCATGCCTAAGATACGCGCCCATCAAAAATTGATGATAATTTGAATACACGCAATCCTCCAATGCTTCCCAATGCCACCGCTGCTTGCTCTACACATCAACTGAAGCATTCACAATTGTTAGAAAAATAATACAATTAAACCGACAAAAGTGAATACCTACCAGTCTATCCTAACCTTAATTTATTACGAGTGCGCACTCAAAACTCATAAATGTTTATTAATTTAAATATGTATTTTGCGGAATCACCCACTTACACATCAAATTAACAAAACGGCCGAAAAGGATAGGCATCCCCATCGACTTTTCGCACAAATAATCCACCTTGTGTATGAGCCCCGGTAATAAAATTCTATGGAATCTGCCGCAAAACCTCACGGAATCCACCGTGGAATATGCCTCCTAGCATCACTCTCTCTATGTATGTTTACATGCAGGTCACATCACCACGTATATATTGACACTATCAAGTTGAACTAAGTGTGTTTACTTTGGCTCCAGAAGATTACAACTTGGAAAAGTTGGTATAACACCCTAAAAAACAAGGGTAATACACCTAGTCATTGAGATTCATTATATCCTTTAATAAAAATTCATGTCAATTTTAGAAATTAATGATACATTTTGTAAGAAATCTATATATGAAATATAAAAACCCCTTATGTGAATAAATTTATAAAATATTTCCTTGTGTGAATGTAAATCTGTAAGTCTATCTTTTTTAATATTTCCTTTTTTTGAACTCACGTCACACACATTTTTACACATAGTGACGCCCCTGAGCCAACAATGAAGTTTTTAGTCCAAGTATATAATAAGCTGACATTACTCACACGAGCATATATCTACAGTGACATTGGGAAATAGACTAGAGAGTACATACAACTCTTATATAGTCCATTGACATGGGTTTAGACCATTGTACAAGCTATTGATAGTGTTTGAGTGGACGGAGGAATGCCAGCGCGCATATGAGGAGTTGAAAAAGGCTCTTATGACTGCACCAATCTTGCGAGCCCCAGACTGGAACGTAACATTTCATGTACACATAGACGCCTCTAAGTTCGCTATTGGAGCCATGCTATGCTAGCCTGGTGAACATAACTTGGATTACCCAGTGAGTTTTGCTAGCAGGCAGCTCACAGAGACCGAGATGAACTATTCCATGACAAAAAGGGAGGGGTTGGCCATGGTATTTGCGGTAAAGAAATTTAGACATTACCTGTTGGCCACTCCCTTTGTCTTCTTTGTTGACCATCAAGCCTTGCTGTATCTTGTGAACAAGCCTTGTGCTACGGGGCGCATAGCTAGATGGTTACTCCTCTTACTGGAGTTTGACTTCTCTGTGGTCGTACGCAAAGGAAAGCAGCACTACATGGCTAACCACATGTCCCGCATACCCATAAGAGAAGCCGCTGGGCAAGGCGTGCCTGACGATCTGCCAGATGCCCATCTCTTTAACCTGTCTGGTGAACGAGAATTATTTAAAGCTGATCTGATGCCGTATTGGGCCAATGACATAGTGCAAGTGCTAGAAAATGGACTACCAGAGCGACCCATTGAGAAGGCCAGGCTGAAAAGACTCTACAGGTTGGGACAAGACGGTTTATTGCGCAGATGTGTATGTGAGCACGAGATGCACGACGCATTGAACGAAGCACATGGCGGAATTGCTGGAGGACACTTTAGGGGGGACACAACAGCCCAAAAGGTGCTACAATCCCAGCTATGGTGGCCCACCCTCTTCCACGATGCAGCTAAATTTGTAAAGCACTGCAATGAGTGCCAAAGGACCAAAGTGCCTGTGCGAAAGGACAAGATGGAGTTGACCCCTGTCATAGCCCGATAACCCTTTGAAAAATGGAGTATCGATTTTATTGGACCTATCAGTCCTGCCGCACAATATTCCCAAGCTCAATACATCATAGTGGTGACCGACTATCTAACAAAATGGGCAGAGGCACAAGCCACGAGGAAGAATGATGCTAGGACCACCGCCAAGTTCTTGTGGGAGCAGGTCATTTCACGGTTTGGCTATCCAATTGAACTTGTAAGCGACCAAGGCACACACTTCATTAATGAAGTGATTGCCCACTTGCTCTCTACCTTCCTAATAATTCATCGAAAGTCCTCTCTCTATTACCCTCAGGCTAATGGCCAAGCCGAATCCACAAATAAAATCTTAGTCAACGTGCTTACAAAAGTCGTGTCTACTTCAAGAAGTGACTGGGACAACAAGCTAATGGCGGCCTTGTGGGCCTATTGCACAGCTTATAAAACGGCTGTAGGACAAACGCCCTTTAGGCTGACGTACGGAACTGAAGCCATTTTACCCTTAGAATTGTTCATCCCTAGCTTGAGGCTAGCAGTCCAGGAGCGTTGGGAGGGAATAGAGGCTTGGACCAACCGCTTGGTGGAGCTAGAGCGCTTAACAGAGACCCAACTCCTCGCCACTCACTCTCTGAATTGTGAAAAGGCTCAACCAAAGATGTGGTTTGACAAGCATGTCAAGCAGCGAGACTTCGAGCAAGGGGACCTTGTTCTGCTATACTCGTTAAAAGGACATAAACTGAAGATGAAGTTTCGGGGGTTAGGGCCTTTCAGAGTACGCATGATTGGTAGGATCGGGAATGTCGAGTTGGAGACACTTGACGGTGAAGGAATAGGCTTTTTTAATGGCAGACGCATTAAGTAATATCCTCCTTCCCATCCATTACATGAGCCACCCATGCTAGAACCCCCACTGAATGTCCGCATGGCTACTGTAACTGACCTTACAGATCAAGACGAAGAAGTAGTGGCACCGGCGTACCTACGAATCACAGTCGCAGCAGGAGCGGTGCATTCTTTCGAAGCCTTGATTGATGAAGGTGCTGACTACAATATCTTGACGCATGACCATTGGACACGCATTGGTCAACCGAAACTATAGCCCACTAACGCTAAACTCACCCCGTTTGGGGGTACCGCTTATTCACTCCTAGGGAAGTGCAAGGTGGTTGTTTCCATCGAGTCTGAAAGTCTACCAGCCTTCTTCCATGTGTTACCTGACACTAAAGGAGCCGGTAATGTGTCACTATTGGGCCGCACTTTCAAGAAGCAAACAAACTGTAATGTGGATTACAACCTAAACCGCATACATCTTGCTATTGGCAATGTGCGTATAGTGACGACCTTTAGTAAGGGATGTCTTAATTCCCCCACCTTTACGAAGCCACCGGTAGAAACCCCTACGACCACGCTTCAGCCCAAGTCTGAACAGAAGGAAACTGCGGCCTCGTGCCGGGCTCTCGACCCCAGGCCCAAACCCACCAGGAGCGCTCACAAGGCCAAAGAGTCCACATCTCTATGGGTGCCAAAACAACAAAAACCACATCCGGGTAGACCACCCAAGTATGATCCTAAACGTCAAAATTATCAACCGTCCCAACCTAAGAGGCAGTCTAGGCACTATCATCGTAGACACACAACCACGCCGCGCTGGATTCCCAAAGATCTCTTGTGGGCACAAGGATACTACGAGGGCAATCTCTGGATTTGGGTGCCTAAAAATGGCCAGCTAAGAAGCTCGTCTACAAGCAATCTCACCCTAATGAGGGAGGCTTGCACAAGTGGCGCCCAGAACATAGTCAGCAGGCCATGGCCATTGGTGGCTAGCAAGTCTCAGCTCATCTATCGGCCAAAGAAAATGCCACAAGCCTTAAACCTACCTAATCCAGAGAACTTAAGAACCACTATGACTGCTCACTCTGAACCTAGTACAACCCCCATGCCCCCGGAGCTTCCTACAGCACCTCAACATGCTTCAGAGTGCAAGGCCCAACCCGTGACACCGATGAGGGAGTCACCACTATCCAGTCCAATTGCACCACCCCCACCAACGGGTCTTAAACCTTCATACGCGATACAACCTTTCCTCTCCTTGGCTAAGGACCTTGCCGCAACTTCTGGGGATGAATTAATAACCTGCATTAAAATGTTGGACGAAACTTTCACTACATTTGCTAGAAGTTATGAGAGGCTAGACCTAGGTCTTCTTGACAAAACGCTTGCTTCGAATGTTCGTGCATTACCATGCACTTGGGAGGAATACGAACTTATGACCACTAAATTCCCCAAAATTGCTGTCGAACTAATAGCAAACAACGAAATCTCAAAGGATCAAGCTGCCCTCAGAAGACTTATCCCTTCGTGTCGTAAGCCTCCTCGTTCTGCTCATGAACAGGAGTTGCAAGAGCTCACGCAGATGGCAAGCTCACCTTCCACGTTCTTGCAGCAGTGGTTTACGCTAAGGATCTAATGGGAGAAAAAATGTTGTCGAATAATGACCAATGCTGAGCAATGCAGGGCAGTTAAAACCATCGAATATGACCCCACTTATGTGGCACCTATCTCGTTTAGGGTCTTGTCCATCACCCGCAATCAGCATTTGGATGACCATGTGCTCGCCCACCCCTATATTGACCAATTCCTCACCGCATAGGAATTACATGTGGCCAATCGCCTCAATACTGGAGATCTCTTCCACGATGACTTGACCTACATTTCCCAAGTCTCCATCCAACCATCTACTCTTGATTGTCATGCCCAACTCAAATACAATCCAAGCTTCTATGATTGGTTATTGGCCAGGTAAGTCAACCCACGTGAAACAGCACTTACCTCATCCTCCCTGTGCTAATCCTAGGAAGGATTCCTTGAAAGATCCCCAATGGAAGGGGAGCAATGTGAGCAAGAGTATAGCAAAAATGAAAGTTATGCTATCTAGCTAGCAGATTGTTATAATTAAGTAAGTTTCTATGGAAGAATACTGCAAAGGAAAACAATAGCAATGGTCAAGCCTCTAAGCAAGTATACCCATTTTGGGCACATACATTTTTCTCTCAAACTGAGTTTTGATTAGAAATAAGCCGATTGTTAGGCATTAATATTGGCATGGTGTGTTGACAGGTCACCACCATGGCAGGACAAGACAAAGGGGGCAAACTCCCATTCTCTAAAGAAGAGATGACCGAATTCGGCATCAGCATCGAGACGCGAGGATTCAGTCAGTTCACTTTCAAGCACACACTGAATCTGGACGAGGCCATCCTGGAGGAACCTGCGATCAAAGACTTGGTGGACAGATGCCACCTCCACAAGTATGTGGAAAAGGTGGGGCAGGCCGTGGATTACAGCATGTGTGCAGATTTCCTGAGGAACTTCGACAAGAGCAGGAACTGTGGCACTGTCACAGTAAGGACAGGGGAGCAGGAAAGAAGAATCGAAGTGCCCCTCAATGCAACAATCATAGAAATGGCCCTAGGGCTCGTGCCCAAGAAAGAGAGACGGTCGAGAGAGATGTTTACGCCATGTTGGGGGTAAAGAAAGAAGCGGTGCACACCGTGGATGGAATCAGCTTGGCTGACATCCCGGACCCAGCAGTGAAATTACAAGCAAAGATGATCCATACCCTCTTCTCGGGCCAACGGTACAATGCATTGATGAACAGGATCGGGGTCCTGCTGTTGGAAAGCATAGTAGCAGGAGTCCCTGAAGAGATAGACTGGAATGGGTTCGTACAGAAAACCATTCAAAGTTCACCTACCCTCCTCACCCCAGCGGAAGCACTAGCAGGAGGAGAATCCCTTGCCTCAACTGCACGCTCCACAAGGAAGAAACCTGCATCAAAGGCAGCTACAATCAGATACGAGGGTATCCTGACAACCATCATAGACGAAGCAATAAAGGATGAGGGTGTCATGGATGAGGAAGCTGTGCATCAAAGCCCACCTCACCACGAAGGAGGGGAATCAAGCAAAAGAACAATAAGTGACAAGGGAGAGCAGGAGATGCCGCCTACACGAGCGAGCAAACCCGAAGAACAAAACAAGAGTGACAGGAGACAAAAGGAGAAGAAAGAGAAATTAAGTAAGGAAGAACGGGCTGACATCAAAAGGGCTCAAAGAGAGTCTCAAAGAGCTGAGGAAGAAAGGAGGAGGAAAGAGAAGGAGGAGCTTGCAAGGATAAGAGAGGAGTCGAAGAAGGCAGAAGAGGACAGGAAAAGAAGGGCGGGAGAAGAAGCCGAAGAGTAGCGACTGAAGGAACTGGCCAAACTGGCGGAAGCTACACGAAGATCTGTGGAAGAGACCCATGGGGGCGGAGAACTCGAACCCGTAAGCCCCTGCCATAAAGCCGAAGCCAGTGCAAGTGTGGAAGGAGCTCCAGTGGTCGTAGGCAAGGGCAAGTCCCTCCTACATCCACTTCCTTCCTCCTTTGTGCCGACAAGGGCTGAAACTATGACTGCAACCACCGCACAACCCACACCTCCCCTCAACACGGCACAACTCATGAACATGGTGCAGATGCTAGTGAGCAAGGTGGCCGAAATCGTGCCTGAAATTAGATTGAAAAGGCCCACCGCCGCAGATGCAGAATCACGGCAAGACCCTAAACGACAAAGGCTGGAGACATCGACCACCACACCCCATACTCCCATGCCTGCCAATATTGACTATGACGCATATGTGGCCGAGCTACTGACACAATTGGACAAGGCAAAGAAGAGAAGAAGGTGGCCTTGCTGGAGCTAGAGAAAGAAAAGGAGACGTCAGCGGCGGCCCTCAGGCTAGAAGTCTCAAGGCAGGAAGCCAACAGACGGAGAGAAATAAAGGCCCTACAGGACCAGCTAGCAGAAAAAACGAAGGAAGCCCAAAACAATGAAAGCCGCCTTAGACAAAGGCTGGAGGATGAGGAGCAGAGCCTGGTGGTGGAACAAAGGAACCTAAAGCTACTGATGCAGCAATACAGTGATCTATAGCAAAGGGTCGCCCAAGCTCTACCAGGGGGTTCAGGAAGGCGAAGCCACTGTTCCATAAGACCACAGAGCCCCACTCGTGGCGGGAGCTAGAAGAACAGAACATGTTAATAAGCAAAATCAAATTCCTGAAGAGTGAAGGGCTAGGAGTCTCAGCAGAGCTGAAGCAAAACGACTACAGGATGAAGTGCAAAGATTGCAAGATGCGCTAGAGACCTCCCAGGAAGACGTAGAAGCCCTCATGGCCATGGCTTTAAATCAAAAAAGGCTATTCCTCGGTGAAATCCAAAGCCAAGAGTAGCTGGTGCAGGAAAAATCAGAAATCCTGGCCGAGGTGCACCAAAGGCTTACCATTGTCGATCAAGCTAGAGGGATTGCTGAAGAACATCTAGCTCAGAAATTAAGAGAAAGAAACCAGTTATGGTTTTTATCAAATGAGCAGCACAGGTAGTAACCACCCTGGCGAGCAAACTAGAGGAACAAAGGAAAAGGATGGAGAAGAGAGCCATGGAGTGGGAAAGGAAAGACTTTGATAGGGTAAGGGACTTAGCCGAATGCCTGGCGGTGACAGATTGTGAAAGAATGCTTGCCGAAGCTAGGGTTGAGGCTGCAGAAATAACCACTAAGACCCAGCGGCAGGCCTTCCTCAACATGGTGCTCCACGTGACACAAGCTGAGGGCGATGATCCAGTGGAAAAGGTGAAAATAAAGTTGGAGCTAACCACCCGAGCTCTAAGATACGGTCTTCAAGAGCGGGAGCTTCCAACAAGTACAGGAATCACCAAAGAGCAACAATTCTACTACCTACGCTATACGGGCCTTTCCACTGCTGAGCTCAAGGAGTTAGGTTTTCAGGAGCAGGAGCAGCCACCACCACCACCACGAGTCATTCCCCCTGTGGTTGAGTGTTGAGTGTTGAAATGACCTATTTTTTGACTGATTTTTGTTGTTTTTGAGAGCTAAATGGTTGATTTTATGAGATGATTGATTGGTTTGGAAGTGGTTTGAGAGTGTTTTGGATAGGTTGGAATGGTTTTATGAAGCTCATGATGTTTATTAGTAGAGATGTGAAGTTCTGATGATGTTCTGATATGATCTGTTTGGTCCTGGTAGCTTCTGTTGAGCTTCTGTTTTGTGTTGTTTTCTCTCTGTAAGGAGGGATGGAGTATTGATTGATAGGGTTTGAGATTGTTTGAAAGCTTATTGAGTGATTTTTTATGGTTTGGAATGGTTTTGGTATGAGTTATGTGGTTCTGATGCTTTCTGTTGACCTTCTGTAACTCTCTGATGAGCTTTTGATGAGCTTCTGTAGACCTTTTGTATGCTTCTGTATGAGTTCTGTTGGATGAGAGTGTAGCTTGGGAAAGTTTTCTAGCCTTGGAAAGAGGTGAATACAAGTGCAAAAGAGCTAAAAGAAGTCAAAGAAGTAGCTGTTGAAGACTCAAAGTAAAGACTAGAGTGAAGTGACAGTGGTGAGCTATGAAGAGTCACTGTAGTGGCTCTGGTGCCTCTTCATATCAGACATACCTCTTGGGAGGTGCATTCACGACCTAAGAAGGATTATTGTGAGTTATTATTGAGTGATTGTAGTGAGGATATGATGTACTATTGATGGAGAGAGAGAAAGAGAGTCTGAGATAGCCAAATCTATGAAAACAGTATGATTGTATATGAGAGATTGAGAGAGAAGACTATGAAGATATTGAAGATGAATACTATGTGATGTATTTCCATTCAAAGATGGTGTATTCCTTTGCTTTCTTTGTTATATTGATGGATTTTGTGAAGATGTTGAAGAATATGGTTGATTCTATCAAATCCATGGGAGATCTACATGATGTTGCATGAAGATTTGTTGTGCTGGTGTTCTTTTCTTCATTGTGATCATATAAACCCTAATAAAAAAGCTTGTTGATGCTACAAGATAGATTTTCTTGCAAGAGAATTCCATTTTACTTTGTGTTCCTCTTGGGACTCCATGTTTTTGGTGCGCAGCCGGGGAAACTTGCCATCAACAAGCACCAGAAGAGGCTAAAGATGAAGGAAATGGCATTGCCAAGAAGAGAAGAATTCAATGGATGTTTGTAAAGTTCCTTCTTCCACTGAAGAGTTGGAATTTCTCATAATCAAAGCCACTTTCCACAAGAATTTCATCCCACAATGGCGGAAACACATCACCATCATGATGCATGCTCTATGTGGTGGACAGTTTCCTCTTCCTGTTGAAGCAGCAGAAACTTGCAGCTTGGTGGCAAACTGTTTGGGAACAAACTGAAGAGCAGAAACAGAGAGAATGACCATTCATGGAAGATTTGGCATTCATTGAGAAGTTCCGAGACATCATCAAGTGGGAGATTGTGAAGAAGCTTCAGGAGTCTTGGTCTGTGGAGGTTCATAAAAATAAGAAGGAACAAAGCTGGGACTTATTCGTAGATGCTCAACAGCAAGATACATGGGATGCTTGGTGCACTGATAATCTTCTGTTTGTTCAATTGGAAACCCACTGGAAGTTGGTAGAAAGAGTGTTCTTTACAACATACACTGTTGAAACCATCAGAAGCTGGCATTACTATGATAATGGCACCACCACAATGCTTAGACGTATGCATTTTGACACCTTTAGAACCGAATACCTTCCTCTGTGCAGTGACATGAAAGCAGAATTCAGGGATGTTGAAAAGGAAGAAGTAGAAGAAATGTTGGCAAGAGAGTCCTCCAGAGACTGAAGCCTTTTGTTATCCCTCTGTGGAGCACTAACAACATAGTGGAGCCAACCCCCTAATGAATGACGCAATAAAGAGGCAAGCGTTAGAACGAGTCCAGAGGTATGTGAGAAGGGAGAAAGCAAAAATCAAAGCTGAGAATGAGCTCGCAGCAGAAGCCGCCTTTGACGCCCATTGCGGAACTCTTTACAGAAGTCCCAATGGCACATCAAGCCCTTCCTCCTCCTGCTGGAGGTCCACTTCCAAGCCAGATCCGTCCTGGAAATATTGATGACAGGCCAGCAAATGTAGTCCCATTGCCAATTTTTAAGGGAGAGTACAATGAAGACCCCAATCTTCATGTAGCAGAGTTTATGGTAGCATGTGTGGCTAACAATGCCAGAACCCCTGAGCATTGGTTAGCAATATTCCCCGCCACTTTCAAGGGCGCGGCATTTTAGTGGTATGAGAGACAGGCAGCAGGAAATTTTTTCACATGGGACGACCTGAAGTTGGCCTTCCTCACTAAATTCAGGCGTGAAGGTTTTGAAGAGTGGATGCGGGAGGAATTTATGAATTTAAGTCAGTCCTCTGGAGAAAGAGTAGAAGCTTATGTCTCACGAATGGAATCCATCCTGAAGAGATGGACTAACCATAATCTAGATGATGGCATTCAGAAGGGGGTGTTTCTCAAAGGATTACAACCAGAAGTCCGTAAGTTTGTGGAGCTGCAAAGACCAGCCACATTGCAAGCTGCAACAGAAGGTGCAAGACTGTACGATGAAGTGGAAGCTAGATTGGCGATGAATCCAGGAAGAGGAGTCCTACCTCCTTTGATGCCAGGAATGATGTACCCACCAAATGCAATCCTAGGGACAGTCCCCTACCCCTACCAACAGATGCCCCCAGTATCACAGTACAGTGCACCAAATCCACAATGGCCACAATCAATGCCTCAAATGATGCTTAAACCACAACAACAATGGTCCCAACCAATTTCCCCAATGCCAAATCAGCAGCAACAGTGGAACCCTACCAACTGGAGCCAACAGCCAACAGTTCAAACATGAGCTCTGAATCAGAATCAGAACAGAGACCCCTTTGCACTAGCCCAACCTGTTTATGCAGTGATTACAGAGACTCCTCAAAATCCTACTGCCAGTACCTCAGGAGGAGAAAGCTTGAAGGATTATTTATCCAACTCAGTTGCAAATATCAAAAAGGAGTTGATGGATGTGATTACAGAGCAGCTACAGGCGCTGAAAGTGAATACCGCCAGTATATCCAATGTGGCAGGAGCAGGAAGAGATGTGATGTGGTCAAATACTTGGTGTGGTATGTGTCATCAAGCAGGCCATTTAGCCACTGAATGTACACGAAAACCAACCATTCCTGGAGCTTTCTGTTCCTATTGTTTGTGGAAGAACCATACAAAGGATATTTTCTCTCTGAAGGAGATGCATGATAGGAGAAGGAAGGAAGAAGATGCAAGATTCAACTTGCTGAAATCCAAAATGACAACACATGATATTGAACCCAAGCCTAGAGAGTTTGGTCCTAATTTCGGACCCAGAAGATTTCCATCCCAAAGTTATAGAGGAAGACAGTCTGGCGGTGGTCAGAGATCAAAAGTGGAGTGTTACAGATGCGGAGAAAAGGGACACATTTCACCAAATTGTCCAAATCCCAGAAGATCAGTGGATTACAAGCCCTTATGCAGTCGATGCAAAGGAGAAGGCCACACTGCAAAAGACTGTCCAAGCCCAGTCCCAGTGAAAAACAGTGCTATTGATAGTCCGGCCAAGGCCCAAGAGCCTACCTCCAATTTAGTGGAATTGGAAGTTACTGCCATCACTCATGCAAAGAAGAAGGAACCACCTATCCAGAAAGAAAATAATCCTCCTGCCAGAACAGTGAAGTTCAATCTTCCACCAAAAGAACAGAACAGAACAGAGCCTGACTGTGCCGTACAGAGCACTACAGTGCCACAGAGAGTCACAGAGACAATTCCAGAGACAGGACTAGAGGTCCAGGAGATAGAAGAGGAGGAAGTGCCACAAGTGGTAGAAGAAGTCCCCATGATGCCCCTGTTGGAAGAAAAAAGGAAAATGAAAATGGGTGTCGCCCCATTCCCTAACCGGTTAGAGAAGCCAGTGGAGCCTATTAAGAAATACGATTTGGTCAGAGATCTAGATACCTTTAAACCAAACCTCACATTCCGACAATTATTGATGTTGTCTCCCAGTTGTCGAAAAAGGTTCAAAAGTATACTGACAAGAAGATGTGGATTAAGGATTGCTCCCTCAACAGCAACAAAGTCCAACAAAGCTCCAGAGCCTATAAAAGAAGTGGATGTGTCTAACGCCTTCCTAGATCCGGGTACCCCAGAGACTGGTGTGTGGATAGAAGGCTGCTTCATTGCAAATGCACTGATTGATGGTGGTTCATCAGTGAACATTATGACGGATGTGACAATGGAGGATCTAGGCCTACAAGGTGTGGAACCAACCCAATGGCTCATCAGACTGGCAGATCAGAGCATAATCAAGCGTTTGGGCCTTCTTCCGTATGTGAAGACTCCAGTATTGGCTAACCTATCTGGTGGTGAAGCCAAACTCTTATGGTACATCCTACCCTCTGTTTACTGGGCAGACCATGGCTTTTTGAAGCCAGAGCAAGGACGGATTGGTTCAAAGGAACCTTGACCTTGGGTAGATGACCCAACAAAGTGGTGCTGAAGCTATATGGTGCTCAAAAAGGACATGGATCCACCTCCTTGGAATTATCTTCTGACTCCCCTAATGAGGCTATGGATGGAACATCAGCAAATGAAGATGCTGTCAAACAGATCCTTCCCAAGAAAATAGTGGCACGTTCCTTAATAGTGGATACTGTAAGCCAACTCCCAAAAGATGCAAAGTCCCTGTCAATGGGTGAATACCTCCTGCCTGAACCAGGAACGATTTCCGAAATCACCTGAGACAATGAGATAGAAGCATGGATATACTGCTCTCCCTGTTACATGGCCATAGCAGAGCCAGAGACAGAGGCAGAAGATGAAATAGAGAACCTGTTCTTCTCTTACAAAGCTCCTACAGAGACAGAGACAGAGATAGAGACAGAAACAGAGACAGAGACAGAGACCGAAGAGGATGGAGATGATATTGAAGAAGAAGGTTATGAAAGCAAGATGGAAGATTCTATCCCACCCGAAGAAGATATATATGAAGAAGAAGTTTGAGAAGCATCAGAAGCAGACGAGCTCATGTGGTGGGACAGAATGGCGATGGTACCATTTGGTCTAGTAAATGGATTTTCTCATATGCAAAATCTTTATAAGAAATGGATTAAGAACAACAAGCCGTCTTTCAGCAATGGCTCATGCCGTCCTCAACCATCCTTGCCAAGAAAAGATGATGATGATGCACCGTGCCAACAAGCACCAGTCCCACAAACCCAACAGGCATCAGAGGGTCCCTGTTATGTGATGTTCCTGGACTCGTCATCAGAAGATGAGTCTTCAAGCCAAGCGGTAACTAATCTTGAAACCAAACCCAAAACGGCTCTAATCCCATTTCAATAGCTCAAGGAGCAACCTAAGTCTCCACCAAAAGAAGAAGTTGGTTCTAATGGGACATCAGAAGAGGACACCACCCTCTTTAAGGAGTCGGATTTGTATCCAGAAGCCGTCCCTGGGACCTTCATCCATGAAGTAGAAGGTGAAAGGCAGTTAACCTTTGTGGATGTAGATGGCACTGAATGCCATTTGAAGGTGGGTAGCAGCCTACCAGAAGAGGAGTTGTCAACCTTGTACAACTTGTTGAAAGAGAATTTGGACGTGTTTGCATGGTCCTAAAAAGACCTAAAGGGGATTAATCCCACAATATCTCAGCATCATATTGACTTGGAGCCTGATGCCAAGCCAGTACGGCAACGACAGAGGCGAATGAATCCAAATTATTACACATTGGTGAAAGCAGAGCTGCTGAAGCTTCTGGAAGTCGAGTTCATCTATCCAGTGGCAAATAGTGAATGGGTCTCACCCATCGTGGTTGTACCCAAGAAGAATGGCAAATTGCAAATCTGTGTGGATTTCTGCAAGTTGAATTCCAAGACAAAGAAGGATCACTTTCCTATCCCTTTCACAGACCAGCTATTGGACACAGTGGCAGGATATGAGCTTTATTCCCTTCTGGATGGATTTAGCAGATATAACCAAGTGCAGATAGCAGAAGAAGACCAATCCAAAACAACCTTCACCACAGAATGGGGGACCTATGCTTACCGAGTGATGCCATTTGGACTCTACAATGCCCCTGCTACTTTCCAGCGAGTCATGATGGTCGCATTCCAAAATCATCTGCACGACTTTATTGAGGTATATTTGGATGATTTCTGTGTCTATAGTTTGATCCGTGAACACTGGGGACATTTGGAACAATGCTTTGACCGATGCCGGGAGTATGGGATTTCCCTCAACCCCGACAAATGCATCTTTGGGGTCTCTTCTGGAGTTCTGTTGGGCCACATTGTCTCTGCATAAGGGATATCAACAGACCCTGCAAAGATCGAAAAGATTGCAGCTTTGACAGCACCCACCAACCTCAAATAGTTGAGGGGATTCTTAGGCCATGTGGGTTACTACAAAAGGTTCATAGCTCATTTTGCAACAAAGGTAACCTCTTTGCACAAGCTTCTGAGGAAAGATGCAGAGTTTATTTGGATGGAAGAATGTGACAAAGCCTTCAAAACTCTGAAGTAGTGTCTGATTGAGGCACCCATTCTGTAGCCTCTGATTGGACGAAGGAGTTCCATGTTCACACTGATGCATCTATTGAAGGCTTAGGTGCTGTCCTATGCCAGAAGGGCTCCTCGAAATTAGATCAACCCATCTATTATGCAAGCCGAAAAGTCATTGATAGGGAACGGAACTACATCGTGACAAAGCTGGAGTGCTTGGCAATGGTGTTTGCCCTCGAAAAGTTTCACCACTATCTCCTATCTACCCACTTTAAATTTTATGTGGATCATGAGGCCCTGTCCTTCCTGATGAACAAAGCAAATGTGAAAGGACGAATGATGAGATGGCTCCTATTATTCCAGGAGTTTGACTTTGAGGTAATTTCCAAACTTGGTCGTTCCCATGTTTTGGCTGATCATTTGTCGCGTATCCCACTGTAGATGAGGAGCAAGATGATCCAGACCTCCCTGATACTTCCCTATTCCTGGTAGAAACTGTAACCCCCTGGTATGTAGACATTGCCAATTTGCTGGCAACCCAACAGTACCCTCCTGGTATTTCTAGTCGAGACAGGAAGAAGCTTATGTTAGAATCAGCCCCCTACACCCTGTTAGGCGGTGCACTATACAAGAAAGGCAAAGATGAAGTGCTTAGAAGATGTGTTGCAGGAGATGAGATTGGGATTGTTCTAAAGGCTTGCCATGATGAGCCATGTGGGGGCCACTTTGCAGGAGAAGCTACAGCCAGGAAGGCTCTGCTCGTAGGATATTGGTGGCCTATCATTCATAAGGATACCTATGATTACTGTAAGCAATGTGATGCCTGTCAGAGGATGGGGAAACCCACGAAGATAAGTGCCATGCCACTGCAACCTATCCTTCCTTTGAAGCCGTTTGAGAAGTGGGGCATCGACTTCGTAGGCCCGATCGATCCTCCCACCAAAAGGAAACAGAACCGATACATGCTCGTATGTACAGATTATGTCACAAAGTGGTGTGAAGCTAAAGCCCTAAAGCGAGACGATGGTAGCAGCGTGGCCCTGTTCATGTACGAGAATATCATCACCCATTTTGGCAGTCCCTTAGAGCTGGTAAGTGACAGAGGCACTCATTTCATTAATAAAGTCATGGACGAGTTGACAGAGCTGTATAAGATCCGCCATTGCAAGTCCACTCCTTATTACCCCAGAGCCAACGACCAAGTCGAAGTCACGAATCGAATCCTCTGCTCGATTCGGACAAGAACAATTGCCACACATTGTCATGATTGGGATGATCGACTTACAGAGACCCTCTAGGCGTACAGAACCTCCTATAAAGCAGCAACAGGACAGACACCCTTCCAGCTAGTGTACGGTACAGAAGCTGTTTTCTTTGTTGAACTGGAATCGCCCTCTTTGTGAGTGGCTATCAAAGAGCATTTGGGGGACGATGATTCACTACAACGCCGTCTCCTGCACTTGGAATGTTTGGACGAAACTCGCAGGATGGCTCTACAGTGCATGGAAACCACGCAAGCTCGACGTAAGGCTTACCATGACAGCTTCATCAAGCACAAGGAGTTCAAAGAAGGTGATTTGGTCCTAGCCTATAATTCACGATTTGGCAAGTTTCCTGGCAAGCTTCAACAACGGTGGATGGGCCCATGTAAGGTACTTGCTGTCAACCCTAATGGCTCTGTCCAAGTGCAGACCATTGATGCCTCTGATGATCCCTTCCTGATCAATGGATATCGCCTGAAGAAGTACTTCCCTCCTTGGGGATCTTGACAATCACGATCACCTGATCCTTTCCCCCGTTGGCGTGGCACTGTCACTCTTATGATGCTACTTCTAATAGCCATTCTTCAGCCACTCCTGATGAGGTGGACACAACCCTCTGTCCCCTCGGCCCCATCTTCCAGCCCTGATCTCTTCTCCTCTATTTTCCACCAGCGGCAGTGGCGATGTTGGTTTTGACAAGTGGTATTTCTACTATTCCCTTGCTTAATTCGAAGAAAAAAAAATGAAAAAAAATATATACATATCGGTCATGGGAGAAAAGGACTTAGGTCCCTGTCATGCCGACCTATTCTTCGAGAAAAGGTGGAAACACCCTCGGGAGTAGGAGAAAAAGAAAAGAGAAAAAAAAAAGAAAATGAAAAAAAAAACTGTTATGGGAGAAAAGGAAGCAATTCCCTGTCATAGCAGGCCTCGCTCCAAGAAAAGGTGGTCAACACCATTGGGCGGGAAGCTGGATGTGGAAAAGGTGGTAACACCCCGTAGTTCAGGATAACTGACTCACCAGCAGAAAATTGTCCAAAGAAATTTGAAGCCACCTCCCTTGGTGCGCTGGCTCTGCAACTTCCTCAGTCTATCTGTCCCCTTTCGCAGACGATCTTTTCTACAACCAATTGAAGTACCAGATCTAATGGCTACCTCCCTGGGTACGCCTCTTCAACAACAGACGACGTAATCTTCATCGACAAACAATTGAGTGATGCGAGCTTTCATCCTAACCGGATGGGGTTGTGAGTATGGTTGCCCTCTGTAACTATCAACAGAGTGTGAGACAGAGGGTGGGGCGAGTGACCAGTCTTTCCCTTCAAATCAAATGAGAGGTGAGAAGTGTAAATGCAGTGTTGCACGCAAGGGATGGGCCTCTCAATGCACAAAGCACGATCTGTTTTTGTGCACTGCACCATAAGGCTCCCTGGCCTTCTTTCTCGCACCGTATGCCAGCACCTGGAGGGATGCACAATTGCACCATCAAATGCACACAAGGCATACAACCTCTGCACAAGTGACCGTGAGGATTATATCAATGGGTTTCAGGACATGGTTGCCCTCCTGTATCTATCAACAGAGCGTGAGACAGAGGGTGGGCTGAGTGTGACTGGAGTTTCTTCAATCAATTACCGAGAGGTGAGATTGAGGGACGTTATGACACTTGGAGTCAGGTATGTTCCCGTTTCCCTATGCACCCACGGGGTGGGTTTCTGCCATCATCACAGGACACGTCACCCTGTTCTGTACACTGCACTGTAAGGCTCCCTTGCCTTCCTCCTTGCACTTATGCCAGAGGGGTTGGACGCACTGATACACCATCAACTGTGCACCCTGGCATACTCCCTCTGCACTATTCCCTTGTCAATTCCTAAATCGGGTATGAGATATGGGTTTCAATCATTATTCCTCGAGTGATATTAGTCATGGGGTGAGTGACTGTTCTTTCATTCCATTTGAGTGATTGTGAGTTGAGTGCAACATTCCTCATCATCAACGAATTTCCTGCAATTCCTTCAACCAGCTACCTCCCTGGGTGCTGTTGCGTGGTCCCTGCTACGAAGGACGTGTGCTGTGAAGATGCCTTGGCACCTCCTGCAGCCGACAACAACACAAGACATGCCATCGACAATCAACCTTGATTCTCGACAACATGGGCCAAGTTTTTCTAACCCTACACCTTCTGTTTCTCAGTGACGATCATGTTTTAAGTGTGAGGACGTTCGCCGTTGGTCTATTGTGTGGTATTAGATCCCTGTTGCTCGGTTACCCCTGTCCGCCGTTAAGGTTTTAAGTGTGGGGACATGTCCTTGCACGTCTACATTGCATACCCCTCTACATATGCCTCAACCTGCTCATGCATGTCTGCCATGACTTGCTTTTACCCTGATGAGGTCCCTTCCCACCCACCCATTTATTTTTCACCCACCCGCGGGGCTGTTCCCTTGCAGTTTTCCTTCATTCCCTGATTTTGTTGTCCTGCCATGTGCACGCACCCTACATTCACCACAATCCACATCCAATCTTATAGCCCTATTCATCCCTTTGAATTGACCATTTTTCCTTTTAACCAACCCCTGTTCTGGTGCACGGTTTTCGAGTTATTAATTTTTGAAGCATTTTGCGCACATTAGCCGGTTTTCCATGTGAATGCATTTTTCTTGCTTCGGAACCATGATCTGACGTCATAGCCCTAACAACCACTTTCTCCCTGATATTTTTTCTTTTTACTCCGTGTCATTTTCATGCACGGTTTGTTCAATATTAATTTTGCGATTTCTCGAGACTTTTTTGTGCGTCTTTTTGACATTTTTCCATGTGAACATGCCTTGTTTGCGTCGGAATTCCAATTTGATTTGACAGTCGTGTCCACCGCGATTTCCCCCACCTTTTTTCTTTTTCCTCCCCCCTCTTTCGACTTCTGTATTTTTAATTATTAATTTTTAAATGTGTTTTCAGGCGTATTTTTGGTGTTTTTCGTATGTGAACCCCTCCTACTTTCGCCGGAACTACAACCCTGTGCCCCCCTTCTTGCGGACATTTTTCCTTTTTATTGCATGTCATTCTTGCAAGTGGTTCGTCCAATATTAATTTCTGATCTCCTTTTCGGGTCTGTTTTTTCTATTTTTTCCATGTGAACGCGTCTTATCTCAGTCAGAACCATGCTTTGACATTATAGAATTGTTGAGCACATCTTTTTGCTCATTTTTCCTTCTTCCTGCACTTCGTTCCGAGGCACGGATCTTCCGATATTAATTTTCATTTGCGTTTTTTGACTCGTTTTTTGTGTTTTTTGCATGTGAATGCCCTGTCTTTCCCCCGGAACCCCGTTGCACATTTCTTCTGTCTTCCCTCAGCCGTCCTGCCCAATTTTTGTTTTTACGACATTTCGTTTTGATGCTCGGATTGGGACATATTAATTTTTCTTTATTTTTACGTGTTTCGCGTGACTCGTCCCGCGCGTGAACGCGTCCGTTTTTTATTTCACGCGTCTCCACGCACCCTGGTCGCGTCCTTGTGCCCCGTACCAACATCCCGGCACTATTTCGATCCCGTCACGGTAAATTTTTTTACCCCGCCCCGCGCACGCGCACGAGAGGAGGGCACGCCTTTCTTTTATGGCGGGTACCTATTCCCACACCCCTGGGCACCCCTACTCCCATGGGCACCCCTCCCATGGGCACCCCCCACCTCCAGGGCACCCTTCCCTATCACCCCCACCCCCACCTTTCTCTCTCCCCGACCCCTTCCCCCCCAACCACCTCTCTCCATCTCCCTCTCCCCCCTACGTGCTATCTCCCTCCTCTTCTCCATCTGCACCTCCCTCTCCTTTCCCTCCTCCTCGTCATCTTCTCCCTCCTCCTCCTCTTCTCCTCCCTCCCTCCTCTCCCTCCCTCCTGTCGCCTCTGACGCCCGTCCTGGCCGCTGCAGAAGACGCCCCGCCTGCCTCCCGCCTTCGACGCCCTGTCCGCTGCCTCCCGCCCCGCCCTCGCCTGTGGACGCCTGCGCCTTGCCTCCCGTCTTCGCCCTGTCCACCCCCTCCTCGTTGCGCCTGCCGTCTTCGCCCTGTCCGCCTCCCTACTCGCCGAGCGCCTGTCTGACGCTGCCGCCCTCGTCTGATGTCGAGCGCCTTGCCCCGCCCCATTGCCTCCTGTACGCCCTGTCTGCCATCCGTGGCCCCTTGTCCACTGCTGAGTGCATGTCTTCCCCCTGCCCCGCCCGCTATAGGATCCCCACCACGTGCCCACCCACATCCCACCTCCCTCCAAGCCCCCATTCCCCCCAGTTCCACCATCCACACCTATCCCCACCACCCCCATCCAAGCCCCCCTTCCCCCCCCCCCCCCCCCCCCAGGAACAATCCCACACCCCCCCCCCCCATAAGCCCCTATTCCCCCCAGTCCCACCAACCCTCCCCACCCACCCCCCTCCAAGCCCCTGTTCCCCCCCAGACACACTCCCACCCTACAGAAACCCCTTTTTAAGCCCCCTTTTCACCCGCCGGCACCCGCAGCAACCACCAGAACCCCATTGTAACCCGCCGACACTCGCAGAAACCCGCAGCCCCCATTCTCAGTCCCCTATCACCCGCAAAGGTGTGTGTGCACGCGTGGCTGTTCGTGTGGTTGTTCGTGTTCGTGTGCGGGAGTCCGTTAGCTACTGTTAACGCACATGGACACGCGTTAGCTGGTCCGTACGGTGGTGTGCACCAGCCGGCTGCTCAATGCAGCTGACACGCAGTCCATTCCTGGGTATATTCTCGGATTTTTAATTCCAAAACCCGAAAACCCTAAAATACATTGAAAAATTACACAAAAATCATTAAAAATCAATTAAAATTCAAAAAAAATTACAAAAAATCTTGAAAAAATCCCAATCTTTCTGCAGTAAATTGCAATATTTTTCTAAACTGACAATTTCAGGAAAAAATTTTCAGAACGTTTTAAAATTAAAAATTCTTTTAAAAATACCCACAAAATGAAAAAATTTCATCAAAATTGGTAAAAATTCCAATTTAATTGCAGAAAAATTCTTGAAAATTCCATTAACTTTTTTTTTGCTTATTTTTGGAATATTTTCTAAGCTAAAAATGATGTGTCATTCTATTCCATTATTATTTTATGGTAAAAATACTTCATTAAATACCTGAATTCATGAAACATTCTCTTTAATTCAAAACACAAACTGAAAATTCTAGAAAAATCCAGATACCTTGTTTCTTTTTGGATTGCTGACCTACGTTTTGGGATTGAGAAGTGCGCATTCATTGCATACACATACACTCACTTTCAGGTATTTTTTCCTTTTATATATTTTTTTTTCGCTACCCCAGAATTCACGTTTAATTTTTAACATGAACCCTAAACACCACCATGACACGCGCGCTCGCGCCAAAAAGGCATTTTTTCTAATTAAAATCAACCAACCGTTCACTTAGCACGCATTATGTGAGCTTAAGAGGCACTTTAATATTTTTAATAACAATGAACCAGTAGTCACAAGAGCACGCGCTGCCAAAAAAGCGCTCCACATCACCTTAATTTTTAATAAATGAATTTTCATTTGGAGACCCAGTCTGGGTATCGAAGTCGGGGATTCAGATTAATGCACCGCTTCATCCTAATAATTTGTAATTAAAATTTTAAGAAGGAACCGCCGTTTTCTTGATAAGGTTTATCACTTAATAAAAATTCACCTATTTCTCAATAATTTATTAAAATTAACCCTTCATTAAATTAATTCCCCCTCACTGCACTTATTTCCCCTTTTTAATGAACTCGTTTCGTGGGATGGGTATGCAAGGTCTTCGGAGTTGTTTCCATGGTCAAACCTGATTATCAAAGTTGTGGTCATGATATGTGTGGGTTGTTGTTATGTTTTGGTTCAGTTTCTTTGATATGGTTAAGGGCACGGTGTGTAGTTTTTTTTCTTTATTGCCTGATACGGGGATTTGGGTGTTTGCATGTGGCATAGCATGAAGCTTTCGGTTGCATATGTGTAGAGGTCATGTCGAATTTTTTTTCTAGGCAGTGGTTTGCTTGGGGATAGTTGATCGAGTCACGTTTTACCACTTTGGTTGATATCTTATCCTTGGTTTTTGTCTGTTGCTTTGCAGGCATTCTCTTTGTTTGTCTGTGTTTATGGTGTGTGTGTGTAACCATCTGAATGGCGCCCTCTGGTACTCCTCCCCCGATTCAGTATGTTCCTTTGGCTGTCCATGATTATTCTTTGTTACTGGATTCGGACGTTGTCGCTAAAGCGGGCTTGTCCAAGTTCGTCAGCCTTTCTTTCCCATTGGTTCTAGATGATCCTACCGTTTGTGACGAGTTTTTAACCTCTTACAGTAAGAGGTCTGGTCCAATTCGTGGCACTTCTGTTCTTTTGACACCGAAGAGTCTATTCAAGGCTCTTGGTCTGCCATATCGTGGGGAGTTTGTCCATGCTACCAGACAGTTGTTCACCAATGATGATATTTTGAAGCTGTTGCAGGAGCAGACTCAAGATATTCTTGATCCAAAGAAGGTCATTACCATGTCAGGAGTCGGTGTCTCCATGATTTCCAATCCCCTATGGAAACAGCTATGCCAATTCCTTCAGGACAAGTTCATGCCTGCAAAATCCCCATCTCATTATCTTTCCAAGGAGTTGTTTACAGCTTCACGAATGATTTTGAAAGGCATAACTATTGATTGGAGTACTTACCTCCTCTCCAAGATGGATCACCATTTTATCCGAGCTACTCGAGGAAACGTGACTAATGTTACATTTGGGTCCTTCCTCTATGTCTTCTTGTTACATGATGTCCCTGCAAAGGAAGTTCCTTTACCTCCAGTTGATCCTCCAAAAGTTCCTCCTTTGCCTCATAATGAAGAAGATGAAGTGATAATTGAGGATGACGATTCTCCTCCTCCCCTGGTCATTCAGAGAAAACGCCTCAAGAGGGTGGCTGAGTCAATGCCTATTCCTCCAGTTCCAATGACAATTCCTGCCCAGTCTTGCAGCAGCTTGCCTGCATTCCTTTAGACGCCAAATGTTTTCAGAGCCCATAGAGATGGGATGCTCAACCTTACTATTCCTTCTGTTCACCGCCTGGTAACAGGAGATGCTATTCCGTTCCTGTGCAAGGATATCTAGAGTTCTATTGAACTTACGATGACTGCCTGTATCCAACAATTATATTCTTCATTTTATGATGAAGTTCAGCAGTCTAAGGAGGAATTGAATAAGACCAATATTGAGTTAGCCTCTGCTCAGGAGAAATTCTCTAACCTTTGTACGCAAATGGAGCAGCAGACTAAGCTCATGGATACTCAGAAAGCTGAAATCTCTAAGTTGAAAGCTGAGTTGGCAGAAGCTAGGTCTCAAGTGGTTGCTGTAACAGAGGAGAGGGATAAGTTATAGAAGGAGAGTCAAGAGATGAAGGAGGTGATAGCTGCCCAAGCAGAGAAGTTTAAATCCACCACAACTATTTTAGACCAGAGCAATGCTCAAATCTAGCACCTCAAAGATCAGTTGGCTCAGTCTCGGTCTAATACACAGAGTCCTATGCAACCAGTTTCTCTTTTATCCCCTGCAGACTTGGCAGCTCTTTAGAGACAGGCTACCTTATGTCCCTTATTTCAGGCCAAGGTGGAAAGATTGCAATCTCGCATGGATTTGTTATGGTCTTCTTTTGAGCAGTATCAAGAATATGTTCCACTAGATCATTCCTTTTTTGTCCATTATCAACAACAGAAGTTGGCCTTCTATATAAAGCTTTCCATGATGGATTTACCTATTCTAGAGGATGGATGGAGTGGGGCCTGGTCATCAGATTTTCTGATAGAAGTAGTGAGGATGGTTTTTGAAGACTCTGTCACTCCAGATATGATGCTTCTGTCTTACATGTATTTGAGGGGTAATTTACTGATTCTAGATGATGAAGATCTGGCTTGGTATGTTGGAGATGTGGTATTGCAAGCTTCTTTATATGTCCGGCATTTGGAGTTGAGGATTGATGAGATGTTCTAGGGATATTCTTCAAAGGTGGCTAAGTGTCGTGAGTTTTCATGGCACACTATGGATGATGCTATCAATTTGAATCACCGTCAGGTCAAAGCTTCAGCTCATGCTTAGAACACTAACCAACTGAGAGTGGATCTTTTAGCCTATCTCTCCAACCAACCCCCATTTGATACTTCTTTCTTTGAAGCCTATCATCGTAGATCAGCTTTAGGTCCATCCTTACCATGCCTAACTCATGATCAACAAATGGCTCATAGGTATGATGCTTATATTTCCCTTTTTCAATCTAACCCAAAAGTCATTTTACCCCTTCTTTTCCAACCTCAAGGATCTCCTCAAATTCCTATCTTTACCCGTTGTTCTTTTATTGAAGATCGAGTTTTTCTACCTCCTGATCCTTGTCCTTCCCCATCCCCTGACATTCTATCAACTTTCCCTGCTTATCTTTTAATGCATTTCTTAACAGAATCTCCTCAATTTTCAGCCAATCCATCTTTAATCCATTCTTCATTTTATGATTTTGCCTATCCATCGCTTCATCCTCTTTCATTAGTCCCTCTTCCGTCTCCTAACACTTCTATTCCTAATCCTCCTTAGTTGGTTAGTGGGTATCCATGTTTTGATTAGAAGATTCTTTGAAGAAGAGGCTAGAGTTCAAATGATTCCCTTACTAGACCTCAAATCAATTGGCCATTGATCCCAGGAGAATGGATAAGTGCTAGTCAGGCTTATCAGAATTATCTGCATTTTGCTCAGCAGTATTCTCAGTCTGCAGATCCTTCTGTGCGCTTAACTGCTCATTTTACTTGGTGCCTGGCATATATGCATAGGCATTCTCATAATGATTCAAAGCCTATTCCAAAGCTGTGCATAAATGTCAATGTGAGCATTGATTCCCAGCAGCTGGATGTCTTGTATTTTCATGCCCTCTGTTTGCCTAGCAGATACCTTGTCATGTTGGAAAGGATGTGCTGCCTTCAGTTTTTTCAGAATCCTCCCAAGACATTTGTAGATGAATCCTTATCCATGGATCGTTTTCGAAATCACCAATCTTTCAAGAGGGATCATCTTCATTGATACCTTTGCCATGTATGGTGGATGATTTTTAATGATAGATCTCTCTTTTTGGAGAAGTCATTCAGATGATTGTGTTGTGTGTAGTATTTGTATTGTGGGTTAATTTATGTGATAAGATCATGGTGGTTGCCTATTCGATTTGCTTTCGTGCGAGTTACATTTTTGGAGAATTGTGGTGATGGTGTTGCTGGTTGGATAGTTGATGATGCTGATGATTAAGCATAAGAAACCTCTTATATCCTTTACAAGTTTGTTGTGATTTCCAGTTTGATAAGAAGTGTTAATGTATAAAGGGTTTTCCTTTCGTTGTATTCTTTATATCAGATACAGGTTATAAGTTGGGGTCGTGGTTGGATGGACTGTTTTTGAAGATTTATTGAAGATCAAAGTTGAGCTTTTGAATGAACCTGTATTCCCTTTTTCCTGGGTCGCGAGGATGCTTCCTTATTAAGTGTGGCGATATATTAAGTGTTGAAATGACCTATTTTTTGGCTGATTTTTATTGTTTTTAAGAGCTGAATGGTTGATTTTATGAGATGATTGATTGGTTTGGAAGTGATTTGAGAGTGTTTTGGATAGATTGGAATGGTTTTATGAAGCTCATGATGTTTATTAGTAGAGATGTGAAGTTCTGATGATGTTTTGATATGATCTATTTGGTCCTGGTAGCTTCTGTTGAGCTTCTGTTTTGTTCTGTTTTCTCTCTGTAAGGAGGGATGGAGTATTGATTGATAGGGTTTGATATTGTTTGAAAGATTATTGAGTGATTTTTGATGGTTTGGAATGGTTTTTGGTATGAGTTATGTGGTTCTGATGCTTTCTGTTGACCTTCTGTAACTCTCTAATGAGCTTCTGTAGACCTTTTGTATGCTTCTGTATGAGTTCTGTTGGATGAGAGTGTAGCTTGGGAAAGTTTTCTAGCCTTGGAAAGAGGTGAATACAAGTGCAAAAGAGCTAAAAGAAGTCAAAGAAGTAGCTGCTGAAGACTCAAAGTAAAGACTGGAGTGAAGTGACAGTGGTGAGCTATGAAGAGTCACTGTAGTGGCTCTGGTGCCTCTTCATATCAGACATACCTCTTGGGAGGTGCATTCACGACCTAAGAAGGATTATTGTCAGTTATTATTGAGTGATTTTAGTGAGGATATGATGTACTATTGATGGAGAGAGAGAGAAAGAGAGTCAGAGATAGCCAAATCTATGAAAACCGTGTGATTGTATATGAGAGATTGAGAGAGAAGACTATGAAGATATTGAAGATGAATACTATGTGATGTATTTCCATTCAAAGATGGTGTATTCCTTTGTTTTCTTTGTTATATTGATGGATTTTGTGAAGATGTTGAAGAATATGGTTGATTCTATCAAATCCGTGGGAGATCTACATGATGTTGCATGAAGATTTGTTGTGAATGGTGTTCTTTTCTTCATTGTGATCATATAAACCCTAATAAAAAAGCTTGTTGATGTTACAAGATAGATTTTCTTGCAAGAGAATTCCCTTTTCCTTTGTGTTCCTCTTGGGGCTCCATTGAGCGAAATGTTGAAGAGGGTTCGGATTTCGAGCAAGATGATGACGAATAGCCGCAAAGGATGCCGAGTCCGCCTCAACCCGAGATCCCACAGGAGGAACCTGCAGATGCCGATCTACCTGAACACATAGTTGCAGCAAGGAGAAGGAGACAAGAGTTAGCTGAGGAGGCCCAACGCCGAGCATGCACACTTCCACGACAACTCTCTGAGGAGCCCATGCCACTGAGAAACGATACACATCCTGTAGACTGGCCCCAGGAGTTGGTCATCTGCCCCGTCAGTGAGAGTTACATAAGAGGTCGTTCGAGCTTTCATTTGCTTTCCCACGCTCTCTGGACCAGGCCCTGCTTCTAGGAGTCGTAGCCAAGATCAAAGATCTGGCTAACGAACTTGCAAACAGATGGATGGAAGAAAGGAGCATGATAATGACTAGGTGGCGACAAGAGCCACAAGAGTACTGGGAAGACAAGGTGAATATGGTTCCCAAAACCATCCAAGGCTACGAGGCACAGCCGAAATGGAGAAGGAGGATTTGGGACACCAATTTTGATGCCTGGATCGCATTTTGTAGTTCACTCCCCGAAGAGCGTAACGATCCCATATACATGCCCTACCCCCATAGGCATGGAGTGGACTATGATAGAGATTTACATGGAGACTATGACTTCCCAAGAATATATAATATAAATGCTAGGAGCCCTGAGGAGTGCTTAGTGTTTAGGGTAGAAGATATACTTCCCTCCATAAATCATTTTCTTGTAGACTTTTCTTCCTGCCCTGATCCGTCATTTTTGACCACTTGTAATTACCTCCGACTTATCAAATTCCTGCTACTCCAGAAACCCGCAGCAGAGGAAGCCCATCTCCCCCCACTCTTCTTTGATATTAACCTAGGAATAGATAGTAGAGCCATGACTAGGTTGATGATGCGGGCTGCTCTCCTCCCTGCCTTCTGCCTAGAGCTCTTACAAAATATGAGTGACACCCGCTTTGCAAGGTGTAATCACCCCTTCTTGTCCACCACTCCTCTGAGAGCTAAAGCTGGTATTAAAGAATACCTACAAAGTCGCGCATTTTTATCACAATGCCTGCGACTGCCCCGTGACTAAATAGGTGCCATATACCTTGCCAACTGTACTCTCTCCTATTCTTTAAAAAAAAAAAGGGCCAGACAAGAGAAAAAATAGCAAAGCTGAAAGATGAATTTACTACTAAACAGGTTGACAAGGAGGACACTTCACATGTGCTTGCAGTCCTTCTTCACTATTATTGTGCACCACACTCATTGCATCTAGAGTCCTCTCTAGCCCCTCCCCCACTTCACACTTAGGGCACATCAAGGGCAGGACTTTCAGACCTGTCACCCTAAGTTTTGCACCGCACCTCCAATGACGCACGAATTGGGTCCTCAAGAGTGGGACATTACCAAGGGCTTGCCCAAGGTTAGACCCATTTCCCAGTTCCACTGGCACAGGCACCATGCACTACACAGTGAGATAGACATACCCCCTAGGAAGTGCACAACTTTGCTTGAGGTTATGTTTGTGTCTCCAGAGCTGGCTGTTTGGCTGAAGAAGATCGTCCACTACATTCTCCAATGGCAAGGAATTTTTCCATCAGTCGGACATAACTCCATTCCCACAACTTTGAAGCTCCACTGCAAAGGTCTAAAGGACTCCACACACTTTATGTTGCCAAACATCCGTCTCCTGATGGCTGCCATGACTGAACCAGATCAAGTAGAAGAAAACCCCGGATGGATCTGCCATTGGCATAGATCTTGGAACCTCATCGTCCAACGATCCCTGCCCAACGCCTCAAGATCTACCGATCGCTTATTGATTCCACAGGCCTGAAGACCTTCAACTCAAAACTGAAAACCTTCTACTCAAAACTGAAAACCTTCTACTCAAAGATAAGGATCTCCAACCACAGCCACGGGTTTTCAAGGCAAACAGCAGTTGGGGGGTTTTTCCATAATAAATCCCTCCAATACCATCCTCCTAAGGGATTGCTTATTGCTTCAAGCATTTCAGATTCTCAAAGGACAACCGGCTACCTGACGGAGCACCACAACAGTGTGAAAGATGCTTAGGATCTTCATGGAGCCTAAAGCACGCCGGAATCTCTCCTGGTTATCGTCATTAAACCCCATCACTTCTCATTCACAAGCATCAGCATCATCATCTATCCCACTACCTCCCACCACCGTGCCATGGGACTGGCACTTGGCTAGGCGGGGGGTAATGTTTACCCCGCAGCACAGAGGAGCGGGAAATGGAAAAAAAGAAAAGAAGGAAAAGGCGCCTTAACTGGCAACTAGACCCTCAAAAAAATTAAATGCACGGGCACGACCCTCAAGAAGTCTTAGAGACGCCCAAGGAGAGTAAAAGAATGAAAAGCGCACCATTAAGTGCGAAAACAAACCTTGTAAGAGAGCACCAGGCTCACTCCTGTGCAAATTATATGCATTAGTTGGGGATAGGATAGACTAGAACGGTGGGAAATGAGAAATGGGCGTAAGGTAATGGCCAGCCATGTAAAAAAGGGGGATGACTGCCCATGAAAAATAGGGCATGTATATAAAGTTGAAAAGTGAATGGGAAGCTCATTCTTGTGTGTGGCCAAAGCTTCTTCTTCTTCTCCTCTTGTTTCTTGCCTTCTTACTTGTGCTTGAGAGAGGGATTGAGAGAGTGTGAGGGAGTGAGGCAATGATTGTGTGAGAGTGAGGGATCTTGGAGAAGAAGCTCTCCATCTTCTCTCTTCATCTTCTCCTCCTCTCTTCTCTTCTCTTGTCTCGCACGTGGCTATGGAGGATGAAGCTCATGGGAGAGGGATTGAGGTTGCTTGAGCTTGCCTCAAGGATCGTGGAGCTACTGGTGTGCAAAAAAGAGGAGGGTACTCGATCGAGCATCAAGGTAAGCTCACTACACCCGTAAGGTAGGCATTGCGCGTCGGCTATGTGAGAGGTAGCCATGGCCGCTCGGTTCGAAACACTTGAGCAATAAGTGGTCCGTAGGTCTCGGGGTAGAGCTTGAAGCTCCCCTCCAGCTCGAAACTCTTATTACTGTTCACTAATTGCCTCATCCTAACCTCTTGACTTGTGATGATTGCTTGAGAAAATATTAATCCCTGAAAATCCATTGTAAATGAGGTGAGTTAGCAGTGAGTCACTACTGGGTAAGCCCTCTCCTTATTCGCAATTCAATTCCATGCACCTCATGAAAAGAATTATTTCCAAGCCACCCTGCATAGCATGTTGATTGCTTAAATAATAAATGTCTGCCATGTATACTCCGGGTGAAGAAAAAGCCCGATGCCAAGCAAGGTGGCAAGACAAAAGAGGGATGACCCCCCCTTGCCACTAAAGACCCTAAAGGGATGCACAACCCGGCCCGAGGGGGAACTTTGCCCAGCTCCCGATGATCCGGAGCCCAAGTTTCTTGCAGGTGCAAGTACTTACTTGAAGAACTGAGATATTGACTTGGCACTGATGTATCGACATATTATTGGCTACAAATGTATGGAAATTCTATTGAGGGTGTATTTGCAGACATGGGATTATATATGCAGTCAATGGCAATGAATGCAATGCTTTGGATGTATGAGAGATGCCCATGCTTGGGAAAATGGTGCTAAGAGATGCTTATGACATGCTCAGTTCTGGAATAAGGATACAAATAGTGAAATTGAATGATTGAGCAGTGCATTATGCCACGTGGGATGACCCTTCAGTCATGCATTGACAAGATAATCCATTGTAACCCTTTTCTTAACTCTCACAGGGTGTTGTAAGCAGTTTGTTGCATTTACAGGGGTAAACCTACTCTCAAGAACTCAGATGCAGGTCTTGCAAAGTTCCCACAGGTCCTACTAAGGGCTTGGATTAGTTTTGGAACTCTATTGGGACTCCACAAAATACTTACAGGTCAAAACAAGTCTCCTACAGGTGTAGACAAGCTGACTGCACAGTACAACAGTACTTTTCCTATTACAGAATTTGCTATATAAAATATAGGAGCACATGCTTATGCTCAGTTTGAAGAGGGCATCCTTGGATCCGGTTTGAACAAAAAAAAAGGTCAACCGGAGTTTCCTAGCTCAAGTTACAGCCAAAACAGTGACAGATGGTCTAGTGGACTGCACCTAACAATGGCAGGGAATCAGGGAAATACTAAGGCAAATGATGAACTGCAGCAACAAATAAGGGATGCACGTGTCCCGAGGGTTGAAACTAACCCTGAGGTGGAAGAGGAAGATTAATCTCATGGCATGGATAGCCTCAGTGATGGAAGGCATTGGTCAGATGAAGACCACTATGGACACCCTTGCTGCCCAGATTACTAAGTGCATGGAATTCCAAATGAAAGGGAAGGAACATGAAGATAGATCAGGTATGCATGCTAAACGAGTGACGGCTCCACCAATGAATGCAGCAAATATGAGCTCTCAAGGCATTTTGGGGGGAATGGGCATTCCTAACAGCACTTTTGAACAAGGAGAGCCTTCACATAGACAAGAGGAGCCCATGAACAATGCAACGAGGGGAAATTTTCAGTCTCATCACAAGGTCCCATGCCATCTATACGAGCTCAGCCATCTTTTGGTAGAAACTTTTCTAACAATGGTTCATTTTTGGGTAGCCACATGGATCACAGTCTCAGTTTGGATATGTGGGACAGCCACCTAATCATGAAAGAGAGCTAAGAGACAAGATTGTCTTCTCAAAATTCAATGGTCAATCGTCATCCCCAGCTGAACTTGAAGAGTGGCTCTCCAAGCTTGAGGACTATTTTGACATCCTACCTCGTAATGATGACCAGAAGATCCATTTTGCAACGATCCATTTGGAAGGATTTGCACATACATGGTGGAGGTACATTAAAAGAGAAAATCAGCAAGTAAACTCATGGGAAGCATTCAAGGCACTCATGGTGCAAGTATTTTTCTCACCGGTGGAGAAAGAAAAGCTTTCTCGCCGATGGTATGGCCTTGAACAACGTGGTCTTCCTGTTAGAGAATATACAAATCAGTTCCTCAACCTTACCATGTATGTTGAGTCGATGATGATGCCAAACTACACAAGTATGTGTATGGGTTGGATCCCCAACTCTCGACCGATGTTTCAGCTCAAGACCCATCGGATTTGTTCAAAGCTATTGAATTGGCTGAAAGGTACTCTCGCAAGTATCGTCGGGATGCTTCATTTCAGTATGGACAGCAAAGAGGGGCATCTCAGCCAGTGTTTGGGCAGCAAAGAGGACACATGCAGTCATATTCTGGACAGTAAAGAGGTGCTGTAAGGCCAGGGCAGTTTGGAACCAGTTATGGTGGTGGTAACATGTCATTCAGCACTCCAAAAATCCCCACATATCCTATTTTTAATGCTTCAAGACCACAAGGCAATTTAAGGACAGCAAACAACCCAAGAATGGATAATAGGCAAGGGGACAACATAAATAAAAATGCTTCAGTCTTTGATAGTTCAAGATCCATTCCCATGGATTTGTATAAAGAAATAAAAGAAAAGGGGCTTTGTTTTAAGTGTGGCGAGAAGTATACAGCTGATCATGCTTCAAAATGTGCTTTTAGAAATACTAAGGCACGGGTTCACAACATGTTGGTATTTGAGGACTCAGAGGAGGACCTTGAAGATACACATGCTTTCATGATGACTGCTGAGATAGATGATGCTGATGAAGAGTTTGTTCAAGAAGAGTTCTTTGATCCTGTTGATTCGTTTCCCTTTGACCCCGGTGGCCATTTATCATGGAGTGTGGGTAGAAAGATTGAACCACATGCTGAAACACATACTGCCACTATTTATACCATATCAATGGATGCTTGAACAGGATCCAGAAGCCCTAATACATTGTGTATTAAGGGCCAAATTCATGGGAAGGATGTGTTTATACTAGTGGACTGTGGTAGCACTCATAGTTTCATTAACAGAGCAGTCATGGATAGGCTGAAGTGTTTTCCCACTGATTTACAGCAACCATTAAAGGTGCAAGTTGCCAATGGGGATGAAGAAATTAGCACACAAGTATGCCCTGCTGTTCATATTCAGTTTGCTGAAAATTTTGGACAGCAATTGGATTTAATTGCATTAGAAATGGGGCCTATAAACATTGTCTTGGGTTGTGATTGGCTGAAAACTTTGGGCATTATAACCATGGAATTCTCCTTGCTGTATATGGAGTTTGTCAGTGTGGGACAACTCATTCACTTGTTGCAGGGAATTCAAATGCTCATTACCAGCAAACAACTCAAGAAGGAGTTCAAGAAACGGTCCCAAATCTTTGTATTGCAGTTAAATAAAGAAAATCCAGATCAGTCCACTAAAATAGTAAAGAATTCATCATTGAAAACTCTTTTAGAAGAGTACAAGGACCTCTTCCAAGCGCCCACAGCATTACCCCCTAATAGGGCGGTTGATCATCCCATAAATCTGGAGCCTCATTCAAAGCCTGTGAACAAGCCACCTTACAGATTGTCTAGGTGCGAAAGAGAAGAAGTTGCCAGACAAGTCAAAGAATTACTGGACATGGGATTTATTGAGCCTAGTTCTTCACCGTATGCTTCCCCTGTGTTATTGATAGAAAAGAAGGATGGATCTTTTAGGATGTGCATAGATTACAGGGATCTTAATAAGATCACCGTGAAGAATAGGTACCCTATTCCGCGCATAGATGACTTGCTGGATGAGCTCAAGGGGGCTAAGTACTTTATGAAGATAGATTTGAGGTCACGCTATCACCAGATCCGCATGAGGGTAGGATATGAAGTCAAAACAACATTTCGGATTGATAGGGAGCTTTACCATTTCTTGGTCATGCCTTTTGGGTTAACTAATGCACCTGCCACCTTTTAGAGCTTAATGAAAAAAATACTTCAGCCCTTTCTTTTCAGATTTGTGTTGGTCTTCTTTGATGATATCCTCATTTATAGTAGATCACTTGAGGATCACCTTTGGCATATGAGGCAGGTCTTTGATGTATTAGGGCAGCACAAGCTCTTTGCCAAAGAAACAAAATGTTCTTTCATGCACACGAAGGTGGAATACTTGGGGCACATCGTTAGTGAAGATGGACTTAGGGCTGATCTTAAGAAAGTGCAATGTATTAAAGACTGGCCCACACCTGCAAGTACCATTTCACTCAAAGGATTTCTTGGTCTCTCATCATTCTATCGCAGATTCATTAGGCATTATGCCACTATTGCAGCTCCCCTGACGGATAGACTTAAGAAAGAGGCCTTCTCTTGGGATGCCATAGCCGATAAGAGCTTTAATCAGCTCTCAAAGAATTTCTTACTTTAGCACCCATCTTGGTTTGCCCAGATTTTTCGAAAGAATTCACTATTCAGTGTGATGCCAGTTGCAGAGGCATAGGAGCTGTATTGTTACAAGAGCATGGGGTTATAGCATTTGAGAGCCGCAAACTTGCTGAAAATGAGATGACCATGAATGTATACGACCAAGAAATGCTGGCCATTCTTCATGCCATTAAGAAATGGCACCACTACTTGTATGGCAATAGATTTAGGGTCAAGAGCAACCATAGGGTCCTCAAATACTTCCTCTCCGAATCTAATCTTACCCCCAAACAACGCAGATGGGTAGCTACATTGCAGAAATATGACTTTGACATTACACATACACGGGGAAAAGACAATGTAGTTGTTGATTCATTATCAAGAATGTGGGCTTGTAAAGTTTCATCCATTATAGAACTTCATAGTGACTAGATAGAAGAGCTTTAGGAGGCCTATTTGTTAGATGCTGATTTCTGCTACATTTTTCAGAAATTACAGCAAGTGCATGTAGAAGAAAACTCTCCATATAAGCTCAAGAACGGTCTCTTATGGTTCCAGGGCAGGATTGCCATCCCATACACTTCCCCATTCAAGCAAAAGATCATGAAAGAGATGCATTCTTCACCTACAACTGGTCACTTGGGCATTTTTAAAACTTATGACAAAATTGCAAAAAGCTTCCATTGGAAGGGCCTATGGAAGGATGTAAAAGATTTTGTTTTGAGATGCATGTCATGTCAACAAAACAAAGACAGCACCTTAAAACCAGCCGGTTTACTACAGCCATTGCCTATCCCCGAAGGCAAATGGACGCACATCACTATGGACTTCATAACTGGCTTACCAGTGACCAAGAAGGGGTGGAACAACATTTATGTAGTTGTGGATAGACTCACCAAGGCAGCCCATTTCATTCCTACAAAGATCCAATATAGTGCTTCTCAAGTAGTTAGCCAATTCATGGAACATGTTTTCAAATTACATGGCTTACCACAGGTCATTGTGCATGACCGGGATGCTAAATTCATGAGCAATTTTTAGCAGGCAGTTTTCATCTCTATGGGCACTCAGTTAGCTCCTTCCACTGCTTACCATCCACAAACTGATGGCCAAACAGAGAGGGTTAACAAGTGGCTAGAAACTTACTTGAGGCATTTCTGTTATGATGTGCAAAGCACTTGGGACTCGTGGTTGCATCTGGCTAAGTTTGCATATAACAACTCTATACACTCTAGCATTGGAGTTTCACCATTCGAGGCATTGTATGGATATAAGATACCCCTCCCTACGGTTATCTTCAATGATAAAATAAACCCGCAAAGCAAGGAGGAATTGGATAAAATGCAGGCCTTACTTCAGCAGTGCAAAGTCAATTTGAAGAAAGCTCAGGATCAATCGAAGCTATATGCTGATGATAAAAGAAGGGATGATGAATTCCAGGAAGGGGATTTAGTGCTCTTGAAGGTGCCCAAGTCCAGATATGCCACCCTTAAGGATGGATCCAGCAATAAATTGGCACACAGGTTCTATGGGCCATATCAGATTATCAAAAGAGTGGGAGACTTGGCATATCAGTTGGAACTACCACCATCCACAAAAAATCATAATGTCTTCCATGTGAGCCAATTGAAGCCCTTCATTGGATCATCAGTGGATTATGTTGAGGAGCTACCACCGATAAATGAAGAAGGCATTATTCAATACATACCCGAGCAAATCATTGGACAAAGGGAAAAGAAGCTTCGCTTTCGTTCCATCCTGGAATATTTGATTAAGTGGCAAGGTTTACCACTTGAGGAAGCTTCTTGGAGGCCAGCTTCAGTTTGGAAGAGTTTCCATATCTATTAGAAGCAGATTTGGCTGAATCTAGCTAACTATGGCCCTATTTTTCTCCCAGAATGATTGCAGACAGCTCTCTCTTTCAAACCAGATTTTACCCTGCACTATGGATAGCAATGGGCATTATATGGGGGCTGAAAGTACTCTTTGAGAGCTCCATTTTGATATATGGCCCATCCCGATCGGAGTCTCCTACAGAAAGTTATGACATATTTACTACAGCAGGGTCCTGTAGTAAACAGCTTGCTGTCCACTGTCTGCAACTCATATTCACTCAAGATACTTGGGTCAAATTTCATTTTTATAATTTCCTAATAAGACCCATGTAACATACATACCCCAATGACCCGACATACATGATAATACCTCTTCATTCATTTGTAAACCCCTATAATAATGCAACGGAGTAGTAATCTGATTTGCTACTACCCAGTTAGCATAAGTGCCCAAATTGTTTTTGAGGGCAAAAACCTTCGGGTGCGGATGGAATGTAAGAGAGGGGGGATTTAATAATGGGAAAATACTAGCTACACTGGCTAGTATATAAGGTGTTAGGGACTTGATTTTTCATTATCAGATTTTAATACAAGTCTCCTTTCATCTTCATCTCCTTCTCCAAGCTCTCATGGCTTCTTTCTCTCTCTTTCTATCTTTCTCTCTCTTTTTCTAGTCTTTCTCTCTCCTCGTCACTCTCTTTCTCTCTCTTTCTGCAGTCTTTCTCTCTCTTCTGCACTCTCTCTCTCTCTCCTTCCTCTTCTCTCTCCTGTCTCCTTCATTACACAATTAGATTTTGATCCACATGCAAGTGGCTAGGTGAGAGCTTGCCCAAGGGTTTCATGCCTTGAAGCTCCTGAAATAATAGGAGTGTGTCTAATGGTCCCAAGATGTTGATGCCTAATACAACCTAATAACTAAAGGATGTAGGTTCTACAAACACTTGAATGCACAAGAGCCAATAGCTCACCCATATGCATAGAACTAAACTTTTTATGCAAGTTATGAGTCCCTTGCCATATAAACAATGATCGCAAGAGTTAAAATACGAGTATTCTAGAGGTAAAAAATACTACATGTGAGTGAGTCCTTTCATTCCTTTAAGGAGTATGTACCCAAGATGGCAATGCTCTAGAGATATATGAGGAAAATCAATTGCAAAAACTAAAATACCATCAACAACTCCAAATACAAGCAAGGGGTATAAGGTGCCAACCTAGGCACCTTTAGAAAAAATGTAATCTTTCATATAGAATCACCAAAAGATAGATGGTGCCTATCATCATCTAAATATCTAATGGAGATAAGACTTTTAGTCAAAGTTGAGATATGATGTACATCATGAAGCACAAATGGAGCACCAATACCAAATTATAATCTCACATCACCTATGTTAATAATGTCACAAATATGATTATCATCTAGTCTAACTGAACCTATAGTAGTGTAGTAGGTATAAAATCAATGATGATGTGGGGTAGCATGGAAAGAAGTCCCCCGAGTCAAGAAATCAACACCGAGAATGAGTAGATTGAACATCGAGTAGCTGAGTAACATCAAGTGAAGAAGCACAAGTATGTAATCATCTAAGTTATACTCCAAGGTATTTATGTCTTCTACCTTAACACTAGACTTAGGAACAATGCTATGATTATAAGAAGATTTAGCATTATCTTGCTCTTTCTTTTTGCCTTTTCCATGCCTATCATTATGCATCTAATGACATAACAACCTTATATGACTCTGCTACCCATAATAATGACAAGTAAAACAAGAGTTTGGACCATAGAACTTACTATGTGATTGCCCATGAGACTCAGACTTGCCCTTGTTGGTGGGCTATGAGTCTCTACTACAATTATTCTTCCCATTATCGCAATATCTACCAATCATAAATCTTTGTAGTAATAGTATATACATACACCAAGAAAGTGTAAGAGAGTCTCCCATTGACTATCAAGCATAGGATAACTTGATTGGCAATCCAAAATAGCATTTATGGGAAGGTGGCTAATAGAGACTATCAATTCTGATGGTAGTAGTGTAGTAATAGAAGGAGGAAAATTAGTTAAGGATTATGATAGAAGGACTTTATGATAGCACAGGCACCACAAGCTATAAAAGGATTAGGAAAGAACTATTGTGGCCTTCTCCTCTGTCTTCTACTCCTTCTCCTCCTTAAGTCATCTTTACATGGACTCTCCCTCGGTTATTCCTTGTTCATCTCTCTCCTCTTAACTTTGTGTCTATTCATCTTCCTCTTTACTTCCTCCTTTGACTTGCTGTTTGGGTCCTCAACTTTCCTAAACCCTAATGATCTCCGTATAATTCTTCAATAGGTGCAACACTACAAGGGAAATGAAGTCAATCCAATCCATTGTTGTGTATTTCTTTTGAGTAGATAACTCCTGAGATGTACTCTATGTTTCAATGTCTATTATCAAACCCTATGTATGCTTGATTTAATATATGAGCATTCTCTTTTTAGGATTAACTATTTATCTCAGCAATGAATAATGATAGTTAACTCTATCAGTATGCTTTGTTTTTAAGTCTACAATGGCATCATACCCCTATGTTGGGTCTGGGTATGATCATGTTCTATTGTTCCATAGAGCTAGTGCAATTGGTTTGCACATGGTGACCACATCCAAAACTTGGATCCAATTACACATGGTGACCACATTGATCTTTCCCACATGTGTCATTATGCATATGCATGCATTTGCAAGGTTTGCCAATGGACATCCAATCTATGTTCTCATGGAAATCTCAACATGAGCAAGGGTATCAAATTCCATCTCCTAAAGGAGATTCATTTCTTAGCAATGTTGATTTTTGCATAGAGCATTCCACTCTAGGCCCAACAAATAGCACTCATGCTCCATCTCTAGACCTCAAGATGTGTATCCTAGTCCACCAATTGCCCCTATCACACCATTAAAGCTAGCAAGGTGATTGTTTGCATGAGCTTAGCTGGTCATGGTTTTATGCATTCCGCCTTTGTGGTATCTTAGTTAATACTTGGATGGCTACACAAGTATTAGTTCCATTTCTAAAGTTTGCTAGCTCATTAAAGGAGGACCAAGATGCCTTTCTTAGGTAATTCAAGGTGGCATATATTGTAAATTTCTTGCCCAAGTGGATCTCACCCATAAGGTGTTCATATTCAAGTCATGGATGTGGAAAGATACAATGGCTAGTGTTAAACAATTGGTCAACATTTAATGATGCCCGAACAACATTGCCTTCATGGTTCCAACTAGATACCACCGACGCCTAGAAACTACAAAGGCTACGTAGGATCAAACAAGGTAGTGCCAGAGTTTAGAGCTATATAACTTAGTTTAAAGTCTTGAGATGATGAATGTCCTAAACAACCTAACCCAATGGTTAAATGTTGCATTCTTTGTATCTATAAGGCCTCAATAGGGAAATCCATAAGGGCTTAGCTATGAAAGACTTATCCATTAATGACTTAGATTATTTTTACCAGTGCACACTCTGTGTTAAGATGTTTTTGGCCAAGAACAAGTTTTAAAAAGGGAGGAAATCAAGCAAACCCATTGATAAACCCAGTCAAATGTGGAACCCAATGACTCTACTATAGATTCAGATGCCGAGGAAGAAAGTAGTATTGAGGAGGACTTTGAGGAATAGGAATGCCAAAAGCCAACTAAGTCCAAGTGAAAGGACAAGGCCTACAAACTCTCAGAGGGAAATCAAGAAATTACCGTTAAAACCCTCTGGTGTACCAAGTATAGTAATCAAAGTCACTTGGCTACCGAATGTGGTCTAAATCAATGGTAGTGTGGCATTTTTCATACAACCATACACAATACCGATGTTTACTGGTATAACACCCACATTCAAATGGAAAATGTTGAAACCTGGCAAGGCACAAGAGGAGCATAACCCGCTAGTTAGAATCACTCCGAGCCCTCTACTACCGTGGCCCCAACAATTTCCTATACACAATAAGACTATCCATCTCCTAGCATAGGCTAAGAAAGATGAGGAAGAAATTGGGGAGATAGAGGAGGATATTACTACCCCCCAAATAAGCAATGTTTCTTTTTGTGTCTAGGAAGGCAATTGGAGATCCAAAGGTATTGAGGCCCAGTAGTATGATGCTCAGAAGTAGTAGAGTTACAACTATACTCTATCGCCATCTATCAATATGCTGGAAATCAAAGAGGGAGTTCGGGGGTCAACGTGGTTACCCAACCAAGCAAGAAGTTGAAAGGCAAAGAAGAAAAGCCAAAAATATTCCATGGGCTAAGCAAGAGAAAGTCCATCACCAGATGGCTGTGTGGACAACAAAAGAACTAGCAGCCTTGAGAGATCCACAACCATTGTCTGTTCCACATTCAAGGCTTATATGTGTGGAAGGGATTGCAAGAATATTGGCACCACAGCAAATATTTCCACTGGTTTCAAGCCACACTATTACATACAAGATTAGCAGTAGCAACCATCCGAGTATTGACTGCAATGCAGCATTTGCCAGTCGATGCTTGGTGCTATCCAACTTGTGAGGGCCAAGGGGAGCTAGCTTGCTCACCAAATTGAGGTGTTGACCTCAATATAGGTGGTTCCAAAAGAATTGGATACCTAGACTTTTGGTGTTCAATTTCCATTACTATTTTCTTAGGAGACCTACTTAATGTGGTCCTAGCATTCAAGGATCACTTGGCGAAGATGATCCAATCAGATTGACTTGTTCTACCAGAGCCTGAAGTTGCGATACTATGATTGCATTTACCCTGGAAGAGGAAGTTCAAAAGGTGTCATTCCATTAGCACTGTTTTCCAAGGACTACTGTCAAACCTACCATTTTGATAATCTCTCTCTAATTTTGGAATTAGGTAATCAACAATGTCCTATTGGATAGTGAATCCAAAGGCAACAATATTATTGTGGCCACTTGTAGAGTTTTGGACTGATGAGGAGTGAGTCCCATTCTTGGTCTAAATGGTAAACTAACAAAGAGTACGACCACTTGGTATCATTTGATCAATCATCATGGAGGTTGCGAGCGTGCCATTTTTTATTTTCCTAATAGTACTTAACATGGAGCATGTAAGTGAACATTATTGCCTATTTCTCAGATAGCCTTGGTTGCAACAAACACAGTTACAATTGGGATTGTGAGTGATTGACTGAGGTCTCAAAAAAATCTAAATCTTCTTGAACAAGATTCCACCTTCATCAGGCAATGCTCACTTGTAGCTTGACTTTTGTGGACCAACTAGTTGATCTCTTGATAGAATTCAAAGATATTTTGGCATAGGATTACTCTGAAATGAAGGGATTGGGTCCTTGATTTTATTAGCATTGGATTTCTCTCAAACCATGCCAATCCACATGTAGAGATATCAAACAAGTCCCCACATGGCAAAGCTACCAACTCCTCCAAGTTGGCTTCATTAGTGGATTGGGCAGAGTGGATCTCACTCATTGTCATTTTACCAAGAAAAATAAGAATCTCAAAATATGTATAGATTATAGAAAACTGAATGCTATAACAATTCCAAATTTGTTTCCCATCCCGTATCTCGACAACATTCTCGATGAGGTTGGTAGTCATAAGATATAGTCATTCTTGGATGGATTCAATGGTTACAACTATGTCAGGTTTGCTCTAAAGGATCAATCTAAAACTATATGTATTATGGATTGGGAATGTGTTTGTATGTACAATAATGTGATTTGGGCTGAAGAATGCCCCTTTTCTTTTCGATGGGATATGCAGTAAATATTTTGGCCCTATTTAATAGACTTCATGTGGGCCTCCTTATATGACTTCAGTGTCTTTGACACCCTCCTACTTTGTATCATCTTAGACTTTGTTTCACCATATGTCGAGAAGCCAATCTAATTCTAAATACCATGAAATGTGTCTTTACAAAAAAAGGCAATGTCCTAGTGGGTCACATAATCTACAACAATGGCATTGCTATAGATCCCAACAAGGTGGCTACCATCATGTAGGCCCCCTCTCCTAATTCCGCGACTATAATGCTATGGTTTCTAGGGCAAATCTGATGGCACATGTAGCACTTGCACTTCTGGCCCATGTAGCTATCCCTCTCAATAAGCTTGTCCACAGTCCCAAGGCAGATTTCAACTAGAATGAGGTAGTAGACCTCACATTCCAATGTCTCCAACTACTCCTATCCAAGGCCCTACTCTTCATTACACCAAATTGGACAAAGCTCTTTCATGTCTTTGTAGATGCCTCCGATATGGAAATAGATAGTGTGCTTATGCAGAAAAATGAGAATAGTTTGTTTTGACCAATTTTTTAATGCCATCAAATGGCTCTTCATTTTGCTAGGAAAAATTACTCTGTGACATTAAGAAAATGCCTTGGCATGATCTATTGCATAAAGAAATTTTGGTACTACTTACTTTTGATTCTTTTGTCTTTCATGTGGATCACCTTGCTCTAATCTATCTCATCAAACAATAGAATGTCACAGGAAGACTAGCTTAATGGATTCTAACACTCCAAGAATATGATTTTAAGATTGTACACAAACTTGGAGCCTAGCGTGTGATTGAGGACTTCTTGTCCCAACTTGATTCTAAAAAAGCTTTGATCGGAGTAGATGATGACTTCCTAAATTCCCAAGTATTCTATGCAGCTACTAACAATAGAGAACCTGATGTACCCAATCCTCCCTAAACATGATATGAGGAATTGCTAGTCTTCCTACGAGCTTGCTTCAACAATGAATAGAGGTCTTGGTATCATATTGAACTGCTCAGAAATGCATGCATCACTTTGCAAGTCCCACATTCCATTCCAATGGACCAGCATAAAAATTTAGCTCTCCAAATTTAGCATTTTGAATCTTCCTAGGCCAACTCTACCATAGAACATTGTTCAAAGTGTTGCAATGTGTTGTTCTACCTATGGAAATGAATGCAGTCACAGAAGAAGCTCACCATGGCATTGCTAGAGGCCACTTTGGCTCAGATGCTGCAATTTTGAAAATCCAACAAGCTAGACCATGGTGGCCTACTATGCATGGAGATGTTTGCAAATTTATCCAGAAGTGTAATGCCTACTAGTGGCTTGGTCAACCTTTGTCCCAATATCACCTACCTCTTCATCCAATCTTACTACTAGAGTCCTTTCAGAAATGGGGACTAGACTTTGTTAGCCCTATCGAATCTACAGCATCCTATACCAAAAATAAGTATATCTTGACAGTAATAGACAATTGTACCAAGTGGTCAAAGCATGGGCATTGCCCAACAATTCCGCATAGGCAGTTGTGCAAATTGCCTCTTTAAAGACATATTCATGGGCTACGGTTATTCGGTTGAATTAGTCAACAATCGAGGAATTCATTTTGTAAATAAAGTAATCAAGCATTTGACTTTAGCCTTCATGGTAATTCACAAGAAATCTTCTCTATATTATCCACAAGACAACAAAATCTACTAACAAAACCTTGTGCAAAATACTTACCAAGCTGGTCTTGCACCATGGGAAAGCTTGGGATAGTAAGCTTCCAATAGCACTTTGGGATTACTACACCTCATTCAAAGTGGCTACAGGCCTCACTCCATACAAAATTGCCTTCAATATTGAGGCAATTACACCATTTGAATTTATAGTCCCCAATCTTTGGATTGTTGTTAACAAAGATTGCATTCTTTCTCATCATGAAACCCTTCCATTTTGACTAGAAACTTTGGTAGATCTAGACGAGGATAGATTCGAAGTTCCTACCTCCTATTCGAAGTACAGTCTATGCAAAAGCATGAAGTAGATTGCCTCTCCAAGAAGTGGCTCTTTCTCAAGGAAGTTACTATATGTGTATCCTCTACATCACCCTATTTATAAATATCCTTATCTATGAGTTTTTCATGAATAAAACATAACCCTTTTCTATTAAATCTTTAAATAACCCCTTTATATTAACCCCTCAGTATGTAAAAAATGTATAAAAATGATATTTGAAAAATACCTTATTTTGAACCCATGTGATGCACACATATATTTATGAGTAACTTACATGAGGGCTCTTTGAGCATGGACAAGCCATCCTGGACTTCCACACTCAGATGGGAAAGAAAATATGAAGAACATACTTGTTGATGATACAAGATAGACTTTCTTGTAGTAGATTCCCTGTTTTCTTGGTGTTCCTCTTGGGGCTTCAGTTGACATATGTAAACACACAAGATGAGATAGTTGACATTTTCACAAATGCATTGGGTGCAAACAAGCTTCAAAAATTTCAAAGCTTACTTGGAGTTGCCAAGATATAGTCTAGCTTGAGGCAAAGTGTTGAGATGGCAAGCTCAACATGTATGGATATTGATGATGGGCTGCCTAGCTAGATGGGTCCACACATCTACACTTAGTATGTTGGTAGTCATTATGATCCTCACAGGGCCACTAACTTATCATGTGTTATATTTTGTTTGTTGCACCTACTTATACTTGACATAGTTATATTATCTATTGATTAATATACTCTTTTATGCACTATTTGGATTAATAGCTCACTTTTCTTTATATTGTATCTTATCTATACTTTGTGTATTGTATTGTGTATATAAGAAGAAGAAGAAACCAGTAAGAAAAAATTTTGGCTTCTATCTCTCTTCTTGTATTCCTTAAGTGATATTCTTCTTGTGTGTATGATATGTGCTTGGTGGAATAGCTTAATCAAGTCCTCCCACCATGCGATTTGTTGTGACATGTTGGTGAAAAAGTCAAATAAGTCTTAAGTGGGGCTTTCTTGGGGAGCTTCATTATTGTTGATGAGAGGGGAATGAATTTCTCTTTGATGATGGTCTTCCCTTTGTTAGTTGTAGGCAACATTGGGGTGGTTCTAGGCTACAATAAGAAAAACAACACCAATCTTCTCAAATCTTCACGCAACATCATGTAACAATTCTCCCATGGATTTATCACAAAAAAACTTCAACACATTCTTCATATTCTTCATCAAAAGACTAAGAGAACACATAGGAATGCTCCACTTTGAATGGAAATCATCACATAGCATTCATCTTCAATAGTCACAAATTCTTCATAGTCTCTCTCACGATCTCTCACTCATAGATGCATTGTTTTTTATGAAAAATTGGCTATCTCTCACTCACACACACATTCTCTCTGTCGTACATGTTCTCTCTCAATAATACATTGGAATCATCAAGAATAATCATCCATAACACCTCTTTGGTTGTGGATACCCCTTCTAAGATATATGTATGATATGAAGGGTCACCAGAGCCACTACAGTAGTGTCCCTCTAGGTGCTAAAAGGCTTTGTTGCCTAATTTGTCATTGTTGTCTAGTAAGGCTCATTTAGTGATGTGGTCTCTATTGCATAATGTGTAAGATTAAGAATATTTTTTATGATAAGGTCCATTTTTCAGTCTCTTTTCTTTGTCTAAGCTATGATTTAGGGGTTTCTAGAGCCAGTCAATATTTGGTCTCTCTATTTCTCAAATTTCTTTATGTATTTTGTGATTTATTTTTTTGATTTATTTCTTTATGTATCTTTTGTTCCTTTGTTAGAAATTTGCAATTTTACTAACTTGCAAGTGTATGTAGGTGCACCATGCACAACTAGGCTTTTGTTTTCCACAATCAATGTGATTCAATATAAATGCAAGTATCTTCATGATGATGGTGTTCAAACTTCCAATTCAATTATGACATATGCAAAAAAGCATTCAATCACAATTTTACAACACTACACAATGTGTGAACTCCCTTTTTTGATGATCCAACCACTTGTGAGTGGTTTTGTAGGCTAATTAAGGTGAGATCCTAGTCTTCTTAGAGCTTCATCTCTTAGATGTAGTCACTTTTGATGACCTAGCTGCATCAGGTCCAAGGGCTTGACTATCACTATTAGTGCTACCTCCACTCATGTTGTTCTCACCAAATGGTTCTAGGTGCGATTAAGAATAGTTTTAGGTTGACTACTGAAGTTCACTTCTCGATGTATGAAGGGGGCCTTTAGCATTTAATTTGGAAGTGAATGTATCAAAAGTGTTGGCATAATCTCTTTTGCCTCTATCTAACACTTTGAAAACACTTCTAAAGGTGTCCAAACAAGTGAGTTGAGTTGAGCTTCCCATTAGTGAAGACTTGGTTGCTCCTTCTCAAGTGCAATGGCCCTTGTGATGTGTCAAGGTGTAAGGAGTTTTTTTCACTCAGTTTTTAACCATGAAATGTCCTATTGCATGACTACGGTCTCTCTTTATTTTTCTCTACCCCCTCGTATTTTCTCGTTCATTCTCCTCTCTCCCTCCCTCCCCCCTCTCTCTCTCTCTCTCTCTCTCTCTCTCTCTCTCTCTCTCTTTATTATGTTTCATATTTATTTCCTCTCTCTCTTGTTCTTTCTTCCTTTTCCTTTCTTCTTCTCCCTCTCTCATTTCCTCTCTTTCTCCCTCAATGCACCTCATTCTCAATAAAAAATAACAAAGGAAAAGGAGAAAGAACAAGAACAAAGAAAGAGGGAACAATGTACTCACCGCAAAGGCTTGAAGATGGATTCTTTGTCTCCTCTTCGTGATGGCTCCTCTTCGCCCTCCGTACACTTCCTCCTCTTCTAAGCGAATGGTGGCACGACAGTGGTGGCGGTAGGGAGAAGCTCTCCCTCCTTCTTTTTCTCTCTTTCTCTCCCTCTCCCACCCTCTTTTGCTCTCTAATCTTTCACTCTCTCTTGCACAAACTCTTTCGCAAAATGCCGCGCTCAGTTTTTGATTGCGTTTTTTTTGTCTAAGTACCATTGCTATTTGCGACACAAATAGCGATACCACTAATTTTCGTCAGAAACCGGCATTGCTATTCCCTCCTTCCCTTGTAGTGCATTTTAGTCTATACCTAGATTGGTCCTCAACTAGAGAAAATCATGCTAAAATGTAGCCAATACTTCTTATTTTTGCTTTATGGGATATGGCATATCTTATGTGAGTAATTATCAATGAAAGCAACAAATTAGTTTATGCCACCTATAGGGTCTAGGTTCATAAATATCACAATGAAAAAGAGCCAAAGTCTCACCCATGTTCATTAGGGGACTTTTGAGGTCTCGAAAATGCCCTGTAAGAGATCCTAGAGAGAGAAAACAATTTAAGAAATAAAATCATTTTATAGAATTTTTAAAAGATTTATATTTTGGTAAGTTAAAATATCAAAATTCGTTAATAAGTCATTGTCGTGATATTCTCGTGGTCACATTAAACCTAGAAATCTAGGTCGCCATAAAGTTGGCAATGTTGTCATAATGAAGATCTTACCTCTCCTCATTAAAGTGAAAAGTAATATTCAATTTGAATTTTGGTGAATACTCAATTGCCTCCCTCCATCGTTTCTCTCTTCTTTTTTTCTCCTCCTTAGTAGTCTCTTCTTTGTTTTCGTTCTTGCTTCTAATCATATCCTTAGCTATGGATCAACCACCCAATGATCTCTGTAACTCAGACGGATCAATCATCTAATGATCTCTATAGCTCTCATAAAAGACCTCTCTATTATCTTCATATTGAGTTGAATAGTGAGTATGAACCAATAAGAAAGAGAACAAAATCTATCACAGTTACAGATTCTATGAAACATATACTGAGGTTTGAAGGAAATAAGAATATTGATCTTTGGTTAGATGGAAAGCTATATCCCAAAGATCCTAGCAGAAATAGCACTCCTCCTTTCTATAATAGCTCATCATTAATGAGGTTTATTGGTGATGGCTACAATGGATTTTTAGGTTATACACTTAATCTTGTTGCAGAAAAGGATATCCTTGGACTAGGGAATCATCTTTTGATGAAACACAATATAGAGTTGTTGCAGAAGCTAGACGATTGTCAACAAAAATTTCATTCATTGGAAAAGCGTATCAAAGCTTATCAACGAAAGAAAACTTTATTAGGCCTTCGAAATCGACAAAGAGCTCTTAAAAATATTGAGAATCTCAAACGAGGAGGATGAGGCTGTGGTAAAAGAATCCAAGTAGCAATGTATATTTTTTTTCACTTGAAAAATCTTAAATATGGCTCTATTTAAATTACTTGCATTGATTTGTGATGTTAATTTTGCTTAGATCTCTTCTACAACCAAATGCAAGTGAAAGAGATTCTTTAAAAGCAGCTCAGTTTTATTATCATCTTCTTCCTTCAATAGTTTCAAAGGATATTTTGGAGAAGAAGAATTTTAAAAAGGCAAAGAAACAATGCTTGGAGTCATTTGTAAAGGATCATTCTTTGGATTCTGAGTTAGTACAGAAGACACTAGATAGTATTGGTATCAGTCGAGATGCTTATATGTAACTTTTCCAGCTTTTACAATCAAATATGAAGCAAGGACAGATACACAATTGCATACTTCCAAGCCATTTGTGGTTAGGACTATCAAACAGAGAGTTAATAACAAAGTGATGGGGATTCTAGGTGAGCCTTTTCATATCAAGGCTAGCTTCAAGGGCAAGAAAAAGGAGGTTACTTCAATGAATTTAACAATATTTTCCTTGACTTGTCCACCCTACAATGCTTAATGATCAAATTTTATGACTTGTCAGCACAGGGAGTGGCTAGATTTGTGATTAAACTTGATGAAAGTGAGATTTTGAAATGTAAAAAATTGGAGAGAATCTCTATCATCTTGATGAATAGAGCACTTTTGTCAGGTCATTGCAATCATTCAACATCATTTAGTGCTCAATCTGAATATAACATCTAGTGGCTAGGAGCATTTGAGGTAGATACCGAGAATTTTGATATACTATATTGGGTTTTTCATCAAACATCAATACCTAATGTTATTCAAAGGCAACAAGCAGGAGAAGAGCTATTTGTTGAAGGATTTGGGAACTATAGGATTGAGTGGCACATAGATGGTGACCTAAAGACACTCAAATGTATGTATAATGTATCAAAGGGAGCCAACTCGAGATCTCCTTGCTTATACTGCATGTCACCAGCTGCTACAGAGTTAAACTCAAGCAATTGGAATAGAGCTCCCTCTAGGCACAATAAGGATCCACAGTTTAAACCAGTCTTGGACATTCCTTTAGTGAATGCCCATATTTGTACACTTCATGCACTTTGCAGGATAATTGAAAAGCTTGTTCATCTCTATATAGGATTTGCATGGAAGCTAAAGCCATTATCAACTAGAACAGATGCTATAACAAAGGTTGAAAAAGTTCTCTCTGCAATTGGTTTGCATGGTGGCAATGTTGTTATTGAACCAGATCTTCAGAAGTCTAAGGATGGTAATTGTGTCCCAAAAAAACCATCTATTGGTGGAGTGAAGGCTAGAAGGTTTCTAGGCTTTCATGGGAGACTTGGCAAGATAAACTCGAGAAATGGTGGCTCAACTATTAAATTTAATTAGTGGAAATCCCTACATAATGCAGTTAAGGATCACACTAATAATGGACAAGCTCGGAATAAAAAAGCTAAAGTTTGGGAAACACTAGACAAAGTGTTTTTTTATTGTGATAAGACTGAATGGAATGATGATGATCTCAAAGACTTTAAAAACCAATTGAACCTTTTCAAAAAGGCGATGACAGAAGCTTGGGGTGATCAACACTTTACTCACTATATGGAAAGAAGTTTGTATATGCTTGTTTCTTCATTGTCGATCTCATATACTATTTTTTAATAACTTTCTTTATTTGTTGACTATGCAGCATATTTTATACAACCATGCTCCATACTTTATTAAACAATATGGATCTCTATCTATCTGGTCAACCCAAGGTATGGAAAAATCACATTATCAAGCAAGAACAAAATATTTCAGACACACAAGACATGGAGGTGGAAGACACAAAGACAACAGTTTATTAGAGGTCTTTCAATGGTTCTATCGACAAATTTGGCATAAATTCAATCTTAAAGATACAACCACATCAAGCAATACATCATCTTTAGCAAGGACTATACAAATTGTCACCCAAAGAAGAAAATATAGATATTTAAATTCTTGCGCAAAGGAAAGATTTACAGAATGGTTACAAACCAAACAAAGAGTTGGGAAAACATGGGTTTCAAGAAACCCTTAATCTTTGGCATCTTCTAGTCTGATTGTGTTGCAGAAGAGTCCTTAGTTTCAGGCACCTCAACAGGGCCTTCAGAGGAGTCCTTGGTTTTAGGTAGCTCAACAGGGCCTCTAGAGGAATCTTTTGTTTCATCCCACTCAATAAGACCTATGTATTTCAAAAACTCCTATTTCCGATAGCCTGGAAGAAGCTTCAAATTCTTACTATCTCCTACATAAGAGAGCAAATAGGAGCCAAGAACTCCAAAATATCCAGCTTTAGATCCATTGTATCCAGGCATGAAGCCAAAAACTCTTATGGCTTCTTCCTTCTCCACTAAAATGATATTGTCCAAACCTCTGCTGAAAACTTGAGATTCAATTACCTTTGAGATAGCTCTCAAAGCCATCATTGGTAGACTTGGAGAGCTTGACAATCTACTATGATATATTACAATTGTTTGATTGTTTAAGTTTCCAATATAATGGCCAAGGCTTTGATTTTTTCCAAGCTTCATTGGCCTAGAGCCCTTGGCCCTTCCAAGAAAGTTGTCCAGATCTTCAATCTCAATCTACACAACAAACCACAACAGTACAAGATATAAGATATTTATCTATAATGCATAATAAAGTCTAACATAAACTCAATGGGTAACTTCGAATTATATTTCATACCTTAGGGTGTTCGTCTTCTTGAAGAAGACTATCATCATAAAGATTTATTGAACTCTTGGGCTTCTCATCTGATGGAGACTTCAATCTCTCTTCATACCCTACATCATCAATATGAAATTTCTTCTGGACCTACAAGAACTCTTCTTCTGTAGGTAGTCCCCCCCTTTTCGTATTCTATGATCTGATTAATACATGTATGTAAGGCTATAGAGCTGTCTTGGAAATTCTCTCCCTCAACATCAAGACTTGCTAATGGTTCTTGTTCATAACCTATAAAATTCATGTCATTTTTGCCCCAACCTGCAAGGATTGCTAAGCAATAATCTTCTCTAAGATCAAAAAGATGTTGAATATCATTTAGCAACACATATCTCTTCTTGTTGATAAGATAAGTGGGAAATGTTGGAACACATGCAAGAGGACCTTCTTCATCAACCTGTGCACTTGGCTCGATCTCCTTTTCTTCCACCATTGTGATATTGTCACTCTTGAACAAACCTACATCAAAACCTTGGACAAGTTGATTCTCAACATCTTCTTGGAACATCTCCTCCTTCTCTTCCACCTCCTTATCCATACTTGCAATATCCTCTAGCTTTCCCTGTTGGTCTATATCTGGAGAAGAATTTTCCATGTACTGAAGATACACAATAAATCCAACGGCCTTGTGGATCAGAATGCATTGGTGTTGATACCTGTGGAAAGGGAAACATGTTTCTCTCTTTCTGAATTCCTCATCAATGAGGTTAAACTTGCCTAGCAAAGTTGACCTGGATGTACTGGTGGCTCCCATGACATCACTATAATGAACAAATCCATTGAAGGCAATGATCGATGCATTGATGCCCATGGATACTGAGACATCTAATTTGCTCAGAGAGAAAGCATCCATACCATTATATGATGGGTGCCGAGTATCTCGCCTAAAGACGCTACTTGCACTCCTAAGTATGCAAGAAAAATACGAATGGAGCGATGCGAGTGTGACCGAGTTGTTCAGGTACCTTCTACATACGCTTTGTTGATTTCTTTTCGGCACCATTATAAAAAATAATTGTGCCTTTTCAAGGTGTTTTATGATCTCTTTTCAAGTTGCTAAAGTATCATATATTACCACTTGGAAATACCATGCCCGAGTCTCGTGATGATGCATGACATGTTTTACGAAAGCTTGGCATGGACTACAACAGCATCCATGCATGTGTCAACAATTGCATGCTGTTTTGAGGAGAGTACAAGATTATGGAGATATGTCCAAAGTGTGGTGCTGACAGGTATCGATAGGACTTGCAAGGGCAACCCATCCCTCAGAAAGTTCTTAGATACTTTCCACTTATCCCCCGTATACATCACATGTTTTGTACATTGGACTTTGGCAAGCTTGACAACATGGCATGAGTAGAATAGATCCAGAGATGGATTTCAACAAATATTAGTGGATTCACATGCATGGAGCCACATTGACTCTACCTTTCCATGCTTTGCACGAGAGCCAAGGAATCTTTGACTTGGTCTTGCTATGGATGGCATGAACCCATTCTCAACATCTTACAGTGTGTGGCCTATAGTGCTTGTTGACTATAACATCCTTAGCTTGCTTGTTCCTAGCCGCTACAAAGTTAAGAACATAGATGTCTATCTCCTTCCATTAGTTGATGAGCTTAAGATTTTGTGGGAGGAGGGGGGGGGGGGGGGGGGGGTTGTTGTGGAAGATATGAGCAAGCATGATGGTCGCACGGTCTACCAATATATGAGCTATTCTCATGTGTACTATGCATGACTTTTTGGGATTCGGGGAGTGCTCAGTTCTCGTTGGTCATATCTATCATATCTCGTTCAAGTTTGTGCTCACTAAATAGAGGTGTTGGAACAGATCTGGTTACCTCAGGTTATCATTCATGTCCAGTGTGTGGGCCATAGTTAGACTCCCAAAAGTCATGAACCATGAAGAAGATGGTATATCAAGGACACGCCAGTTTCTTGCCGGAGGGTCATGAAACTGAGGGAAGGTTTTCTTCAGCACAAATGAATGCCCAAAGTTAGTACAAGCTGAAAATAGTCCACACAGAGTCACATCCAAATGGAATGCGACAATTCTAAGTTTTCTATGAGTTGCCGTATTGAACCCACTTATAGATCAACTACTTGTTGGATCCCATGCATATTTTCAAGAATGTGGGTTTCTATGGGACCACATCATAGGAAAGAGAGACACTTCAGGGTCACGAATGGATTTAAAGGAGGTAGGCAAGATGGAGGAACTTTGGCTGCAGTCAAGTGCTGATGGTCGCTTGCAACTACCTCGGGCTCCCTAGGTTTTGTTCACTAAAGAAGAGCACTTTATATCATATTATCATGTCTATCTGTACTCCGATGGGTATGATCCGCGTTTTCTAAAGATGACTAATTATCAGGTCTAAAATCCCATGATTGGCATTAGATATGTTGGGTTTGTACTATGAATGGATTGTAAGTGGCTTGCGCATTTTGCTATTTGGAGTGTAGTCCTTGTTTGTAATGCTTCTTCATTTGTATTACAGGATACCTCACTCTAGAAATACGTAGGGCGATTTACAGGTTGTCAAATTTAGTGCAAATGGATCTCACAGAAGGAGATCAAGACATCCTCTATTGAATCCACAAGGTGGGGAGGAGCAGTTGAGATGGTATGTCTCTTTGGAGAAGTACCTGTCCACTAGCATGCTCACGATACAAACCCACCTCTTGTTTGGTGCATCTTGTAGATGAAGTAGAGATTGTGGGACTTGTCCACACGCAATGGATGTTCTTCTTAGATCACTTCATGAAAACCATGAAAGGCTTTGTGTGACAATGAGCTCAGCCAGAAGGTAGCATGGCTGAAGGCTGATTGGTGTTCGAGGCGCTAGTGCATATCTCACAATGGCTACCAACGATGGATTCAGACAACAGTATGCTATGGTCGCATTGAAGGATGATGATAGACTGATTGGATATGTGATGGTTGAAAACAGCGTAGAAAAAAGGATGGATGATGAAATGGAGGAGAAAGTGAATCGTTTTTGTATGTTGTACCATGCCACCATGGAGACGTGGCTCGATAGGTACGAGCAAGCCAAGAAAGATCGGGAAGAAGCGCAATCCAAATTTTGATGTAGTACACACCACCGATCGATTTGATATCTCGAGGGCATGTAGGAGATGCCGCGGTTTATATCTATGCAATGGTTGCATGGAGCTTTGATTGCAGCCTCTCGTGGAGGGGTGGAGGTAACTATTGAGGTTTGGGAATTCTCGAGCTGATGCAGTCCAAAGGTGACCACATATTTTATAAGCTAACGTATCTAGATTTTATATGTGATAACTAATTAACAGTTTCAATGTACAATTCAAAACATACAGTGTGGTGTGGTCACATGGAGACATTTTCGCGTGGAGCGTATCGACAAAATGTGCTCCACAACGGATTGTGGTGTCATGGTAAATTTTGAGCAAGAGAGCCGACGGTGAGCCACGGATCCAAATACTGTTATAGAAGAGATTGAGTATTTTGGGAACTTGCAAAATATTATCACGGTGAATTATCATAGCTTCTCCATGAAATATTTGATGTGCAGTGGTTCAAAGTGGTACTGGAAGGAGCCGGGACGATTGTTCGACTAGGTCCATCTAGATTTCTCAATATAGATTCTGAAAAAAGATGGACGGATTTGTAGACACTTTTGTATTACTGGCCCATTGTGAACAGTGCAATAACTCATGTTTTTTAAACTTTTATTACGACATGGTATATGTCACAAATGTTAAATCTCTCTTGTATGTGATTTTGAATAGGTAACTTTCTATCCAAATCCCCAACAATCTCGATGGTGGTATGTTGTACCTTTAGCTCCCCGAAGTGTGAGAGTATATGATGAAAGAAATGTTCCCAGTGTAGATGAGGACAATATGCAAATAGAGGGGTCAATATTGCAAGGGGTAGAGGCCGCCCAAAGCTTGGAGCATGTAGAGGAGGCAGAATTGAGTAACAATGATGGAAAGACAGAAGGTCAAGAATTCTTTGAGAATGAGGTGGACTCATCCTTTTGTGGTGACCTTTCTATCGACCTTCTAGTGTATGCAAATTTGTGTCAGGAGATTGACATGGGACCATAGGCTACATCATACTTGGAGCATCCACCTACTCAATTTGTTGATGAATCACTTATAAGGATACTCTAGAATATGCATTCTAAATAAGATCAAATTTTAAGAGACTTTATATTACCGTGCTTTGCTTGAATCTTTATATTGATTATGCTAACATCAGTTTTTGTCTACGTAGGTGACCTTTGTGGATATTTGGACAGCACGATGAGTCGAGGGATGAGTGACGAGGAGCTAGAGGAGATATTCACATATATGTCTCTAGATTAGATGGCTCAATTCAGATATATGACGGACCAGGAGCTGTCTTAGACACCATCAGACCATTTTGTTTGATCTACTTCGGCACGCTTTGATGCATCAGTTTTGAGTAGACGAGGTCGACTATTAGTGAGTAATTTAGCACAAATCGTCGATAATATCCTATGTGTCCCAAGAAGCATTGAACTCCCTTGTACTTATAGGGTGGCAGTAGGTCAACAATGACTCTGACTTTGGAAAAGTCAATAGCAATGCCATTCCTTGACACTACGTGCCCTAAGATGCATCCATGTTTTACCCAGAACTGGCACTTCAAGGGGTTCAACAAGAGGTGGTACAGCCTACACCTTTCAAAGACAGCTCTCAATTTCTCCAAGTGTTCAGCCCAACTAGAGTGTAAGCATAGGTCGTCTACGAACACTTCCAGTTTGCGCCTAAGCATGTCCTTAAAGATAGTGCACATTAGGCATTGGAAAATTGCAGGTGCGTTCATTAGCCCAAAAGGCATGACAATGTAGGCGAACACGCTCCATTCCGTGGCAAAGGCAGTCTTGTGCCTGTCGTCGGGGTGCACTTGCACTTGATTGTAGCTCGAGAAACCATCCAGAAAACTGTAGGCTTCCTTTCCTGCTACCCTCTCAAGCATGTGCTTGGTGTAAGGTAAAGGATAGTTATCCCTTTTCGTAGCAGCATTCACTTTTTTGTAGTTCACGCACACTCGGATTTTTCCATTTTTTTCATGACAATCACGATAGATGATACCCAGTCCGTGTGCTCGATCTCATATATGAAACCTGCCCTCATGAGTTTATCAATCTCCTCTTTCATTGCATGGGTGTGCTTGGGATTCATGGGGTAAGGTCGTTGTTTCGTTGGCACTGCATCTGGGACCATCGGGATGTTATGAGTCATGACCCTAGGGTCGACTACCTTAAGTTCCAGGCAAATACGTCAATGTACTCTTGCAGGAGCGCAACAAGTTTGGTCTCTTCATCCTCCACCAAGTCATCTACAACGAACACCGGTCTTGGTTTTTCACCTTTCCCAGCCAAGTTAACCTCCTTGACTTTGGCGAGTCCCTCGATTGGTTCACTAGTCCGACCTTGTCTTTTTGCACCTAACAGAATCACCACTCTCTCACCCTTTTTAAATTTTGTAAACCGTTTGGGCAGATCCTCAGGTGGACTAGCAAGTCTCCCTTGGTGCGTTTGACCTTAGAGGGTTGCGGTATCTCGGGATCACTTTCAGTGCTAACTTTCGACTCTGAGTTAAACTCGCATTCCTCACTTGAGGAAGGTGTTTCCCCAAGGGGTCGTAGTTTCGTAGGTGCATCTGTCTTGAGCATTGAGATTACCCATGGTTGTGCTACTCCGGCTTGCTCGTAATCCACGGCTCCTATGCGTTCTATCCAGGATTTGTCACACTTCATTAGCATGACTCCTTTTTCGTTCCAACTGATCCCTTCTTTCCTAGGCCTCAAGTCTGCCCTGATTTGTTCTATCTCTTTTCCCTCCGTGTCGCACTCTATTGTGTCTATCTCTTCTTCACTCTCTTCTCCCGTAGAGTGACAGTCCTCATACTCCTCATCATCCGGGTCGTGTCCTTCTAACTGCTCATCATCCCCTAAGCTTCCCTCTCCAATCTCCTTGTCGTCAGCAACTAAAGCCCAGTTATATAACAAGTTCAGGTCGTGGACCTTGGTCCATTTCCATTCTGGTTTAGCTAAAAGGTCACGTAGAGGTTTTAAGTTAGCAGCCAAATTGCCGTCCAATTTACTGGTCAGATACTCTACGATTTCTTGAAGCTCTAATTTCTTGTTGGGGATGCGGGAGGAGGCCGGTTTGCCCGGGTTGAGTGAGCTTCCTAGCATCATGCAAAGCGGCACAAATGGCTCCTCAGTTGGCATGGTTGTGGCTTTAGCAGCCTGCTGATGTGGTCCTTCCTCATCCGAGAATGGTAGGTCAATGGTGGCCAAAACGTGCATCCAATCACTCTCATCCTCAGGGCAAGGAATATATCTAGCGAGCGATCCATAGGGCTTGGTCGTTTGAGTATCGCCTTTTAGCATAGCCGAGATGGCAGCTAGGTCAATAGGTGTCATCGTCCAAGTGTCCATCTCTACCCTCACTACACTAGTTCTGTTCCCTAGGAAAATCAATCCATTGCCCCAGTCCTCTATGACTCGTGCATTCCTCATCCAAGGTCGGCCTAATAGTATGTCGTAATCCACTCCCTTCATGACAATGAAGTTTACCGAAAATTGCACACCGACAATCTTTACCGGCCAATTCTTTAAGACCCCAAATGGTCTTACCCTCATTCTATTTGCTAACATGACAATGAATCTAGCAGTCTCTATAGGAGGGTTTCCCCATGCCTCTAGGACTGCATGGTTTAGCACACTAACACCGGCACCTGTGTCTACAATTCATTTTCAAGTCATGTCTCCTAAGGCTAGGACGGGCAAAACTGCGTGCATTTTAGTGCCTTCCCAAAAAGCATTGATGTGCAAAGACTTAGGATTTGAGTGTAGAGTTAGACTTGGGATCCGTGTAACTGCATCATGATCTTGCGGATTAGCACCCGCAAGTCCTACGTGTCCCTCGATCAAGTCTTTTAACTCCTGCCACAAGGAGTGATTGTGCCTAAGCAGATCCTCCAAGCTTAGAGTTACTGGAGTGGATAGCAAGGTTGTGAGGAGGCTACTAGACCCTTGTCTTCCTCTGAGGCTAGCAGTTCTAGGCCATGCATTCTGTCTGCCCTGGTAAGTTTCCCCCCGACCTTGCTGCTGAGTTGCTCCTAGTGGTGCAGGTATGCTCCCAGCCTGTGGTTTTGAGGGTGAGACTGGTGTGCTAACACTAGAGAAGTCGTCCATAGGGTCTTCCAATATGGGTTCAGCATCCTCGAGGTGCTTTTGGGTGTCCTTGACCCACTCCTTGACCTTGGCTATAGCCTCGAGCTGCTGTTTGGGGTGGGGGTATTCCCTTACCTTGGCACTCCCTAGCTCTGCTATCTTAGGAGCCGAGGTCTCTGCCTCTGCGTCTGTGACCATCTTTCCCGTTACTAGCGTAGTCATTTCCTCGGTTTTAAGGGTTATCTTTGCATCGGTTCTCTTTTTCCGTCTCCTTCGGCTTTTCTTTCCCATTGAGGTTGCATGAAGGTTACTTGGCCTTGGCAAGGAGATGCCTGCTCGTCTCGTTTGAGCTCGCGTCATAGCATGTAGTGGGATGGGCGTATCCTCACTACCAAAAGTTTCCACTCCAAAGAGCCCTAAAGGCACCGATGGCATGTTGGCAGAGCTGGTTGATGGCTTCCGCCTAGGACAGTCAGGAAACAGATGTGTGATTCCACACTCTGCGCATCGGAGATCTGCTTTGTCTTTGTTAGCTTGTTCTCGCTCTGGGCAGCGTGATGAAATGTGGCCTGGGTGGCCGCAAGTCCAGCATGTGACTGGATCCTGGCTGGACCCTCCGAAGCCTCTGCCTCGTCCTCTTCCTAAAGCCATCACCAGCACTGGTCGATAGTCCATTAGGACTGGGTTGCCCTCCTCGTCGTAGGATATGTACGGATTGACATATGTCTCTTCCTCATTAGGCTCCTCCACAAAGTGAACAGGAGCATCACTAGATGGGTGAGTCACAAAAGGCCCTGGTCGCCTGGGTATACCAGTTGGGTTCACCTCTAGCCTAGACACAGCATGTCTTGAGTCAGTTGGTGCTGGAAGAGCTAACTGGGCTCCCCTACCAAAGAAATTAGGTGGCCTATTACCTAAGTATGGAGGGTTGTACTACTACATGTATGGGAATCTCCTCGGCATTCTGCAATGCGTTGCATCATGCCCGAATCTACTGCAATTTGAGCATGGCCAAGATCTAGGATCTTGGCACTCAACTGGGAAGTGATTGCCACCGCAGTATACACATTGTACGTGAGATCTCATAGGCTTTCTAACGAGCTCTTGCAACCGTGCAATCTCCATTCTCATCTCTGTCATCCCTTGGTCGTGGTTTACACTCTTTCCCTTATCTTGCACGCTAGCAGTTGCTTTTTCCCCCAAGGTGGTTGATCTCTCAGGGTCCCTCTGGCTTGCACTATCTCGGTTGGTAGTCCTCATGCTATGTTTCCTAAGTTGATCATCTATGTGTATTGCCTCCTCGAAGACTCGAGCTAGCACGTCTCGTTGTAAGGTGGAGTTACTGGCCAAAGCCTTGTATAGCTCCTCACTCCGAATCCCGTTCATGAACACTGTAGACATTGCCCTCTCGGTAGGTTGCTCATTGGCAAGGATTCTCTTGTAGAGGCTGCGCACCTGAGTGATGTAATCCCTAACGTCCTCCTTCTCCCTTTGACTGATATTCATCAACCTAACAATGAGTTTATTTGAATACCCCACCTCCGAAAACCTCTTGATGAAGAGGCCCTTAAGGCGAGCAAAGTTTGTACGTTCTGTGTCATCAAGACTAGAGTACCAGATCCTCCCCTTGTCACCTAAGCACAAGCCGAAGGCTTGAGCTCGCTGCGCAAGGTCAGTAAGACCGTTCGCCTCACATACTTGCTCGAACTGCTCCATGAATCTGTATGGGTCACTGCTAGGTTCGTATCGAGCTATTTGTTTTGCTACTATGGGGATTCTAGCCTGCCCTTTAGCCCCTTGTGTGACTCCCAATCTTGATAGTAGTGCGATGGCTAGGGCAGTAGCACTCTGTTCCACGGATGTATTGTCCATGAGTCGCTTTGCCACTAGTTCACTCAACGTCATGCCAGCCTCTGCTGCCCGTTCCCTCTCTACATTCGGTCCGAACTTGGCTGCCCCGGTTAGGTCTAGTACTCGTCTAGCCTCGTACATATCCACGTCTTGCTACAGCCTTCTAGCCCTTTGCTCATGGCTGTTGGCAATTATTCCTTCCAGCGCTCTCTTGATAGCTCTTCTCTCTTCTTCCAGGTTAGCTACCACTTCCTCTACAAATCTATCTTGGATCACGGTCCTAGTGAGTAGATCATAGTCGTGGACCAGTTCTTGGATCGAGGTTGGAAATTCTCCTAAGTCTAATTGGTCTTCCCCTTATTTACCTCTTGATCCTGACATTATTTCTGCTTCCAGCTCCATGAGGTTGTCAATGAATCCAATCAGCTCCGGCAGCTTCCACTCCTCTATCTTGTTGCTTCCCGTGTCTTCGTGTCTTCTCCAGGTACTACTAGTAGGGCACTCATGCACCTATCTAAGTCCTGGGGTCTTCTCCTACTGGTGGGTTCCTTAATGTTATTAGATATCCTGGTGTGTTTCTTGTTATTCGAAAGCAGCTACGATCCTTACTCACACGTTGTGCTTAGTGCTTTCGTGGTGCTTGGTGCAAAAACAGGCTTTTCTCTTTTCTTGCTGTGCAGACTTAGTGGAGCACAAGAGTGAAGTGCCGATGCAGAAAACATTTAATGCAAACTCCACCTTGTTTCTACCCACGTTCCTAGCCTAATTTGAGTTCTCAACTCGGCTCCCGGCTATTCTATGGTCTTTCCGCAACCCAAGTTCGATTAGTCTATGAGGTCCTAATGGTCAAACTGGGTCTTGGGGGTGTTCAGGGTTGCGTCCTGGGGTCAGGTTTGTGGCAAGGCTAGCAAAAGATCCTTATCTTTTTCTTCTGGCAGGATGGTCTGATTCTGGGAATTGGACGGAGCTGGTCCGACTCTGGGAGTCGAACGGTCCGATTCTTGCAATCGGACCGATTTGGTTCGACTCTAACAGTCGGACGGGGTTGGTCCGACGGGGTTGGTCCGATTCTGGGACTCGTCCGACCCTGGTGGTCCGATTCTGGGAATCGGACCAGGAGGGTGGTCCGACTGGTTCGAGTCCGGCTCCAATGGTCCGACTACAATGGTCTGATTCTAATGGGCAGTCTGAGTGCCATGTGGCACATCCGATCGGGTTGGTCCGATTCTTGCAATCAGACAGGTCTAGTCCGACTCACTCAGTTGGACGGTCCGATTCTGGGAATCGAACGGTCCGACCCCAAGACTCGGGTAGTCTGATTCTGGGAATCACACCACTGCGAGTTGGTCCGACTGCGTCAGCGGTGGGCGCGATTCTAGCGTGTTTGAATCCTTTTTAATGTATGCTGCACACAATAACCACAGACTTCCCATATTAGATTAGAGCACTATTGGAAAACACCAGACTCACCTGGAGCAGTACGAATCGATGGCGCCTAGAATCGGGGTACCGTTTCCTCATCCTGTGAACCAGAAGCTCTCTCTCTCTCTCTCTCTCTCTCTCTCTCGCACAAGGCTAACTAAAGAAATGAGGTTTGTCCTGGCCTCCCAAGCCTCTTAAGGTCCTTTCCTAGTGCTACAAAACCTTACAACCAGTTCCCTGTCCCTGTTTCACCCAGAAACTTGAATATGGTCCCTTGTTTTCCTATTTCCAATAGCAGCCAGAACCTCTGTTTTCTCTTTTCTTACCCTAATCTAACCTTAATCTAGTGCAGCCAATATGCAAAACAGAAATCCAGAATAGTAGTCCTAATCTAATGCTTCCAACAAACCCAAATACTTACTTGTTTCACGGATTAAACCCTCCTAAATCTCCTAGTTATCTCGAGCACCGGTTCAGGCTGCAAACCCTACTTCCATGCTCGATCTGATGCGTGCGGCGCTCAAGGCTCGATTTCGTCGGTCCCGGCAATGGAACCAAAATGGAGGGGAGCTTCAAGCTCTACCCCGAGACCTACGGACCACTTATTGCTCAAGTGTTTCGAACCGAGCGGCCATGGCTACCTCTCACATAGCCGACACACAATGCCTACCTTACGGGTGTAGTGAGCTTACCTTGATGCTCGATCGAGTACCCTCCTCTTTTTTGCACACCAGTAGCTCCACGATCCTTGAGGCAAGCTCAAGCAACCTCAATCCCTCTCCCATGAGCTTCATCCTCCATAGCCACGCGCGAGACAAGAGAAGAGAAGAGAGGAGGAGAAGATGGAGAGAGAAGATGGAGAGCTTCTTCTCCAAGATTCCTCACTCTCACGCAATCACTCCCTCACTCCCTCACACTCTCTCAATCCCTCTCTCAAGCACAAGCAAGAAGGCAAGAAACAAGAGGAGAAGAAGAAGAAGCTTTGGCCACACACAAGAATGAGCTTCCCATTCACTTTTCAACTTTATATACATGCCCTATTTTTCATGGGGGGCTAGGATGAAGGAGAGGCCTAGTATGCTGGTAATCTTGATCAGTATGCTGCCTGAAATCTGCGCTGCAAATTGCAAGCTGTGCATAGGCAGGAAGAAAGCAGCTCAATCACATCAAATAGGTATTTAGAATGGAGCATAGGCCCCCTGGAAGTTGTAGTACAAGGCATTTGATCACTGGGAATGGGAGGAAGAAGATATCTGCTGTTGTTCTCCCCCATGGAAGCTTGGCAGGAGCTTGAGAATGAGGAGAGAGAAGACTGCATATGAAAAGTAACTAGGACTAACTCTTTCCTACTTCTTATGACCACAGTTTCTAAAATTTTACCTTCAAATTTGGCCCAAAATGACCCACGACCTACTAAATGTGGTGTTCCTCCAATCTTGGTCTAAGGACTCCATTAATGCTCTTGACTGCTGTCCTCTTGGTCCTTGACCTGTAGCTCTTCAGTGCTCCTCCATTTTTGTGCCTGTCATTGTATACCTAAAGCTTCGTGGATTTAAAACTGAAAATGATGGTAACTGAGCATGTAAAGTAACTAAATGGATCAGAACTAGAGCTCTGATACCACTTGTAATGAAGGAGATAGGAGAGAGAGAGAGAGAGTGCAGAAGAGAGAGAAAGTATGCAAGAAGAGAGAGAAAGAGAGTGACGAGGAGAGAGAAAGACTAGAAAAAGAGAGAGAAAGACAGAAAGAGAGAGAAAGAAGCCATGAGACCTTGGAGAAGGAGATGAAGATGAAAGGAGACTTGTATTAAAATCTGATAATGAAAAATCAAGTCCCTAACACCTTATATACTAGTCAGTGTAGCTAGTATTTCCACATTATTAAATCCCCCCTCTCTTACAAATTGTAGTGAGCATTGCATAGCAGCATACCACCAACCATGATGGACACGTGCAAGCTCCACTATCCAAGTTGTTGAGAATTAGGCAATCACACCCAGTGTAGCCTCTTTGTATGGAGCAGTTGGGCTAAGGATATGTAGGCTTACTCAATCCCATAAGCATAGTGGTGGAAAGTGCTACCTATCCTAAAGCTATAAAGCATTGTACTTGCCTTTCATTTGAATGCAATGTCATAGTACTTTTGTCCTTTTTCTCAAGTATTAGTGTCATTGTCTACACACACAAGATTGTATTTATGAGTCCAAGCTTCCATCTTGGAACCTAATTCACTTGTGTGACATTCATTATCTCTAGTTAATGTAATCATGAGTCTTCTCTTTCTCTTCCATCCACCATAGCCATGCTCTAGATCCATGCATTCTAACATGGTATCAAAGCCATGGTGAGTATGGCACAGTCCCTTCTCTGCTCTTCCAACTCCTCTTCATCATTGCTCACAGCTAAAATGAGCTCATTTCTCACCTCCATCTCCACTTTACCTTCTTGTCTGCCATAGCCAAACTGGAGCTGCTGACTAGAGCTGCAACACTTTGAACTTTCATATCTCTCTCTACAGGCCAAATCTCACATAGCTTCCTTTTGGAGACTTGTTTTCCTACTTCCAAAGCTTCTTTCTGGCACTTCAAATGCCGACGTTGGTGGTCTATAGTTGTAGCATTGTGTGAATTTTAAGTCGCTCTGCTGCCTAATCTCTGTGCTTGGTTCCATCCATACAGTTGTTCTCTCTCCACGCAGTGCGATTCCCGTCAAGACCATGGAGCTTTGGAAGCTCTACACCTAAGCTCTTTCCCACTCAAAGGGTTTTCAAAATGGCCATCTCTGTGAGCTACAAAAATAATTGAAAAATCAGGTCCCTGTCTTAAAACCCTAAAAGGGCAGCCATAGCCAAGTTCCTTCGAGCTCATAAAACACTTCAATTTCACCTATTGGAGTTTCTGCCACTTTGACCTCAGTTCCCACCAAACATTTGGGCATAAAACTAGCAAAGAGGGGAAGATTTGAAGGATTCAATCTCATCAATCTAGTTCAACTAGCATCTGTTGATACTATTTATCACTACCATTGCTTGTGTCTCTTGACACAACCAAAGCCCACTCATTTGTTAGAATTTTGATGCTGATTTTCTAATGTTTCAGCAACTCTAGCATGAGCAAAGACTCTTCAACATGTCACTTCAAAGGAGTCGCGTTTCATACCTAGCAGACCCACATAAAGCTTATCTTGATGAAGAAGGGTCTATGGGCCATCATTAATAATGGACAAGAGAAGAAGCCCTAGGATGCAACCCTTGCAACAATCTGACAAAAGAATGACAACAAGGCTCAAGCCATCATAAAGCTTGAGTTAGATGATAGCTATATCCACCATGTGGGTGCTTGTGACACATCCCATGACACTTAGGATAGATTGGACACATTGTCTGGTGCCTAGTCAAAATCCTCAAAGTATGGTCTATTAATTGAATTTTTCAGACTGGATATGAAGCCTAATACATCCCTAGCATCTCATCTAAACTACATGGAAAGTCTTCTAACCCAACTTGCAGGAACAAATCTAAAAATGGATGAAGATATATGTATTGGTGTCTGATTAAAAAGTTTGCCTCCATATCATGATAATGTTTCAACCACTTTAATCAATATGCCAAACTCTAAAATTGTTGATATAAAGGCCTCCTTGGTAGAAGAAGTAAATAAGATTAAAGGTAAAGAAGAAACTCAAAAAGGTGGACAACTATTGTATGTCAATATACTAGGAACAAAGGCAAAAAGGACCAGCTAAATTGTGACTTATGCAAAAGGATCCAACATACTGAGAAGTTCTATCATGCCAGCAAGAGGTCTCAAAAGGCGTATCTTATAGCTTAGAAGGAAGAAGAAGACCATGGAACAAAAGAAGAAGAAGAAGAAGACCAGTAGGAGCAAAAGGACAAGCCTCATCAGTCCTTCTATTCCCAATTTTCTAATACACTTTTTTGAAGCCCTGTACAAGCTTTCCCTAATGCTTTTGCCATCATAAGCTTTGTAAACCCCTTATATAATCTCGCACTACAACCTCTCTACACTTTGTGAAGCCCCTGTTACATCCTTTGGATGTCCACCATGTTTTAGTACCCATATTTAGCTTTGTTTGCGATAGCCTCTGGATGATTACCATGTTTGTGGTGTGCCCACACTTTGTAGGTGGTTACTTACTAAAGCCTCTACATACTTTGTGCCCTTCTGGTTGTGATTGAGGAGGGGTGTTGAGATTTAGGCAATCACACCCAATGTAGCCCCTTTGTATGGAGTAGTTGGGCTAAGGATATGCAGGCTTACTCAATCCTATAAGCACAGTGGTGGTAAGTACTACCTAGCCTGAAGCTATAAAGCATTGTACTTGCCATTCATTTGAATGTAATGTTATAGTACTTTTTTCATTTCTCTCAAGTGTCATTGTCATTGTCTACACACACAAGATTGTGTTTATGAGTCCAAGCTTCCATCTTGGAACCTAATTCACTTGTGTGACAATCATTTCCTTTCTTAGGAAGATGATGGACATTGGATGAGATAACATCTATCCCTCATCCTATTGTTCTTTATGTATATTTGTACTTTTCTTTTTTCTTTTCACTCCTCACTCAAGGGACATTTGATTCTAAGTGGGAGATTATTGGAGATAATGACTCATGTGTTGAGATGGCAATCTCAACATATACAGATATTGATGTTCAGGGAAGTTACTATATGTATATTCTCTACATCATGTGCGTTCAAGGCCTATTTATAAGTATCATTATCTGTGAATATTTTTTTGAATAAAACATAACCCTTTTCTATTAAATATGTAAATAACCCCTTTATATTACATCCTTCTATATGTAAAAAATGTATAAAAATTGTATTTTAAAAATACCTTATTTTGAACCCACATGATGCACACATATATTCATGAGTAACTTACCCGAGTATTGATGATGGATCACTTGGTTAGTTGAGTCCGCATATCTACACTTAGCACATCAATAGTCACTATGATCCTCAAATGGCCACTAACTTATCACTTATTATATTTAGTTTGTTGCACCTATCTATACTTAGTATAGTCACTAGTCAATTAGTATAGTCAATTATGTATTGTTTGACTTAGTAGGACACTTTCCTTTATATTGTATCTTATCTATACTTTGGTATATTGTATTGTATGTAAAAGAAGAAGAAGAAACCAACAAGAAAATATTTTAGCCTCCATCTCTTTTGTTGTGTTCTGGAGTGAGCTTCCTCTTGTGTATGGTATGTGTTTGGCACAACAACACAATCAAGTCTCCCCACTACGCAATTTTTGATATGGTATCAGAGCAGCATCATTGAGAAAGGTTGGTTTTGAAGGCTAAAGTGAAGGGAAAGAAGCAAGGATTTAAGAAAGCAAGCAATGAGTAAGAAGCTCTGCTATTCTTTTACTCTTTCTCTTGGATAATGCTTGTGGAGGCACCAGAAAGCAAGACGATAAGGAGCAAAAATCCCATATTGATGTGAGATTTTTGTGCAAGCAAAACACTATGTGTTCTACAAATAAGTCCTTTGGGACTTGCCTACTACTTTCTTGGCTAGCTGAGGCCATTTTAGGCCATGTTTTAGACCTATAAGGTTGCAGATAGTAGTTTTAGGGTATACTATGATTTTGATTGTGTTGACCAAAAGTGGATACACAGATTATAGATTTTAAATTTGTAAATTTTGAGGTATTTTCTAGGAATTAAACACAAGTTTTATCTACAAACAAGTTGCAAATTACATGTACTATTGAGCAGTTCAGTGAAAAAGGCTGCTTAGCGTATTACTGTGTACTTGTTGTGAAAGGTTCCATAAGACTTGTTTGTTGTTTTGTATCAATTTTGTGATAATGACAAATAATATTAAAAATCCCATTATTGAGAAGTTGGACAAGAAAAACTACCCATCATGGAAGTTCTGTGTGACAAACTTCATTATTGGAAAAGGCCTCTTCAAGGCTATTTCACGCAAAGAAAAGGAGCCAAAGCTGAGTGACCCTATGATTATAAATGAATTAAAAGCATGGAAAAAATAGAATACAAAGACAAAAAGGTGATATATTGGCTACCTACAGTCATTGATAATACTATATTGGGACATATTAAAAATTCAAAAAGTTCACATGCAGTGTGGACTACATTTGAAAATATGTTTTCTATGAATACAAAGGTATGAAAGATTCAGCTCAAGCAAGAGCTGAATACTTTGAAGAAAGGCAAAATGTCTATCAATGAGTATGTTTTGAAGGTGAGGAGCATTGCAAATGCTTTGGTAGCGATCGATATGATACTTGATGATGATGATTTGCTATCATCTACTTTGGGTGGTCTTCATAATGAGAAGGTGTAAAACGTGCCCACCCAAGTTGCTTTCTCGTTGGCACATTCTTAGTAGTCCATCAAGAGATATTTTAGACAACACCATTTGGGACTCCATGGAATACCTCACAGTTTGTTGTCTAGGCTCACTTGAGCCTATCTTGCAATGGAAGTTCTTCGGCCATTCCCACGAGGAGCAACCCGAGTTCTGGGTTCCTAATATTGGTCAAGTCACCTATCGGTTAGCGAGTGTGAGTATTTTGAGCTCCCACTTTTCATAGAATCACTCAAACTAAAGTGGACTAGTATTGCACTTGGTTCAAAGAGAATGGAAGATGAAAGGGAGTGCATCACATAGACCCTTCTACTCCTAAGGCAAAATTCCATTTTGGTCCCCTAAAACGATGCAAGTCAAATTCTACCTAATATATAGTTGGCCATTTGTTTGCCTATTTACTAACATAATTTTTGAGAAAAACTCTGGAGTAATCGAGATAGCCCAGCCATAGGTCTGGGATCCATCCACCTACTTCTCTTGATAGAATATTTTAATTACCTAATTATCTACCACATTAGGTTTGATATATTAGAAATTTAGCTTCTTTGACTATCTTCTAGCACAGATTCGTTACACGTATGCATTTCACGACACATAATAGTGTAAAGCAATTCTTTCTCAAACATTTTCTTTAAGAAAATATCTTTTTACAATGCTTCCTATCATCCTAACTAGGCATACTATCAACCCGAAGGTTTATTTTCACCAAGTTTAGTCCCTAGACTAGTATGGAGACTTCCAGAATACTATGTAGACTCAAAAGGTAGTTGACAATTTGTAACAGTCTAAGGAATTTGTGACCAGAGTCCCCTAGTATCCTCACATCCTCCTGCAAAACTAGAATTTCCTATGACACGACCTTTCGCATCATAGTCAACCCATACTTGGTGATGCGAAAACAAAAACCCCTTAGAGTAGGTTTTATTCATGTTGACCTTAGGGAGGTCTAGCATCATCATGGAACACTGCCTCACTTGGTGTTCTATGCCTATTGAAACACTGCCTCAGTCGGCCATTTGTGCTTAGGAATGCTACCTTAGTCGGCGATCTATGTTCTATTATCCATTCTTTATTCTAATAATTAAGCAAAATCAAAATCTTATTTACATCCATAAACAACTTAATTCAAGTGTATCACACACACCAATCTTAATGAATTTTTTTCCAAGACAAAACCCTTTTCCTAGGATGACAATATCAAAGCTAAACTTAACGTAAGGGGCAATATTTTCTAATAATCCTCTTGGATTACTCTTCCCCTTGGGATCTTGCCCAAGATAAATTTCAACAATGAGTTTATGTTTCAAAACTTCCCTCCTCTAGGGTTTGGATACCCCACCAATCCTTCCAAGATTTCTAAAGGACTTCTATAAGCAAAAGCTTCTGTGATGATCTTTTTTTAATAGAATTTTGTTTGTTATTGTCTAATGATAACTTACTAGATTCAAAATCCTTGGATATTTTATTACAAAAAGTATTCTAGTAACTCTATCTCAAAAATTTTCTAAGACTTAACATTCTTATTTATCGATTGGATGTTCCATCAATTTAGTACGAATTTGGATTTAAAATTTAACTACTTAAAATATTTTTTATTACAAAAAACATAGTCCTTAAATCTAATTCTTTCTAATTCCTATTTGATGCAATAAAATCATAAATTCTTTTCATGTAGTGTAGTAATTTTCATGCAACCTATTTCTAGTAAATCTCATGCAATCTAAATTAATTATTTTGAATGTGCAACTATCAAGGCAAAAATTATCTTTAGTAATTTTCCTACGCATGAGATTATATGCAAAATTTTACTTTACTACTATCATGGATGCAATTTTTTAAATCAGTTCATGAGATGATGATCCATTCATCATATTTAATATTTAAAATATTAGTCAAATATGGCACTTGGGAACTCACGATGAGTGCTTGGTTGTTATTGGTAATTGTAGCTTCCTTTGTAATTCTAGTACTTGCCATTCCATAATGGTTGTACCCACAATGTTATTAGCAGCTTTTGCTCTAGCGGCTTTTGTAATTTTTCTCTTTAGGGCCATGGTCTTCGATCAAGGATTTGAAGAGAAGAATTGGGTAACAGAGCTATGGGTCATCTCAATTTGATTGATAGAGACTGCGACAATAGGAATTTGAGAAGAAATCGAGTAGAGTCTTAATTTCTCAAGGGAATGGAGGTAGAAGAAATGGGATTTGACTTAGAAAGGCGGCAGAGTGTCCCCCTTGTCTTCGCAATAAGAATTATCTCTCTTTCTCTCCTCTTTCCTTCTCTCTCTTACTCTTCTCTCTTGATTTGAGTAGAGTCTCCACTCTTGAGGTACTATAAGCTAATATATTCTATAGCTTCTCATGCCTTATATTTATAGTTTAATTGAAGGGAGGGGGGTTCTCATGAGTTGTGACCAAGAAGAGGAGTTCTTTATGGAGGGTATCTTGCTAATCTAGATATCTTAGAGATTTTAAGATGCAATTTGATGATGTTGATTAGTTCTTTGAGGTCCAAAGAGGCTACCAAAGATGCCATGACTCATTCACCTGCTTTTGGGTGATCTTCCTTTTCAATATGTACCTCTTGCCAAACTGAGAAAAGGGGGAGATAGCTTGAGTCTTTTGCTGAGATAGGGAAGGAAGATTTTATATCTTTTTTTATTCTTTTCAATTTCCAAAAAAAGAGGGGAGGAAGATGACGAAAAAAATTCAAAAAGAGAGGGGGAGGCGACACATCTTGGTCGACGTCTCTTCCTTTTCTTTAAGCTTTTAAAAGCTTAAAGATTTTTAATCTTGCGTTTAGTCTTCTTCAAATCAAATTTTGATTTGCTTGACTTGCCGAAGTCATAAACATGCCTAGTTTGAACTTGATTGATCTAGCCATAACAGCCATACACATGGCATTTTTGTGTTGAGGTTTTTGTAACCGTATTGATCTTGAAAGGTGTTGAGGTACGGGATATAGATTATTTTATTTGAGACACTGCTTTTGATAGTCTAATATTTTCAAATTTAATGTACAGGAAGTCAAAAAAGTTGAAACATCACATCCTCTTTCACTTAGAGGAATCGAGATGTCCACATCCCTCGAATGAAACTGGGGATATTGGTTACATAATGATTTTTCATCAACCCAAGTGGCATCCTTGTCTTAGGGTAGTCTTTCCACTCAATGAGGTAATCCCTAAGGGTTTTACTCAAAAATTTCTCTTGCATGTCAAGTATTTGTAAAAAAGTTGGATCTAGAGCATGGCTATGGAGGTTGAAACAGGAAGAGTGAGCTCATGAGGTAACATACATCAAGACCAAATGTCACACAAGTGAATTAGGTTCCAAGATGGAAGCTTGGACTCATAAACATAGTCTTGCGTGTTGACAATGACATAGACACTTTGCTAGAAGTACAAAAGTACTATGACATTGCATTAAAAAAGAGAGCAAGTACAATGCTTTATAGGAATAGACCAGGCTACACTTTCCACCACTGTGCATATGGGATTCTACATCCTGAGCCCACACTGCTCCATACAAAGAGGCTAAGCTAGGTGTGATTGCCAATATCTCAGCACCCCTCCTCAATCACAACCAGAGAAGTACAAAGTTTGTAGAGGCTTTAGTGAGCAACCACCTGCAAAGTGTGGGCACACCACAAACATGGTAAACACTAGAGGCTATCATAGAAAAGGCTAAGTATGGGTACCAAAGACATGGCAGACATCCAGAGACTATAACAAGGGCCTCATAAAGTGTACAGAGGCTGTAGTACAAGGTTTACATGAGGACCTTACAAGATTATGTCAAAAGCATTAGGGCTAGGCAATACAAGGCTAAAAAAGTCTAGTAAAAATTTGGGTTAAGAACCAACATGCCCTTGTGGTTTTTAGCATTTTTAGATATGTCATTATAAATATTCTTGTCCTTCTTCATGTAGTCCACTTTCCTCTTTTTGATATTGTACCAAGTCCTTCACTTTGCTTGTAGCTTTAGGGTCCTCATGGTTGATCTTGTTCTTCTTCTTCTCCGCTTTTGTTGCAGCTTTCGTCTTTTGGTCCTCTTCTTCATGCTCTTTATTGACTTTGCTTGCATTAGTCTTCACGCCCCCCTACCACAAGAGTTTGTTAGTCCTTGACCCAAATTTCTACTAGACTTTTTTAGATATGTCATTATGAAAAATCTTGTCCTTCTTCATGTAGTCCACTTTGCTTTTTTTTATCTTGTACTTGTCCTTCGCTTTGCTTGTAGCTTTAGGGTCCTCATGGTTGATCTTGTTCTTCTTCTTCTCTACTTTGCTTGCAGCTTTAATCTTTTGGTCCTCTTCTTCATGGTATTTATTGACTTTTCTTGCATTAGTCTTCAGGTCTCCCTCAAGCAAAGATATCATCATCTTTGATGCAACAGGAACATGTTCAGAGTTTTTAAATAAGGTCATTGATTGTTATTTGATGTAGGCAGCTCCATGTATTCTTGCAAGTGGGTCAAATAGGTCTTCCATGTAGTGCAAATGGAAAACAAGAATAATGTTGCTTTTCATGAGTAGTAACCACTCAAGATACTTCATACTTGGCATAGAAATTATGTCAAAAAACACAAGTGAAAGTAGTGTGAAAAATACACTATGTAGTATCAAGAGATACTAGTAAAACTTAATGTTGGCTGCTTGAGCTTTGAGCTCTCAATATCTTCAAGTTTTCATCAATCTTCTCATCTTCAAAATGGCTTCACTTGTTTGAGGTTGATTAGTAACCAAGTTGAATTATAGTGTGTTGAAAAACATAAGCAGTGGTAGCATAAAATTTCACTATGCTTGATGCTTGTCCTTCAAATCTTCAAAAGCTTTTCAAAGGCTTGCTTTTTGGATACTAAAATCTTTATGGAGTCTTAGTAACTGAGTGAATTTTAAGGTTAGAACCTTGCTTGCTTCAGTTAGTGAAGAAAAAACAAAAATATGAGCTTGAAGGTAAGTGACTATGGGTGCCAGTTATGCTTGCATGACAACAACATGATATTTTGGCTGTAGCAACTCACCCAGTGGACCATTTGAGTTGAAATTTTGTCAAGAGGTATCCCATATGATAAACTTAAAAAGCCCTATGGTAGCCCTTGACATTGTGAGGTGTGATGATGGTGCCATCAGTTGAACAGCAACAAGCTGCTGGCTATGGTTTCATGTAGTACCATCTCTCATTAATCTTCTAATATCTCTCTACTGGAGTGGAATTTTCTCAAGCACTCTTAGCTAAAGTAAGTCACCTATATGAAAATAAATGGCCTATGATAACTTGTGGAATAATGCTCACAATAGGGAGAGAGAACATGTCCAATTCATAGCAATGAAATTTGCACTAGATTTGTGTTTTTCAACAATGTTGGGTTGTATGTTGCAAAATTTTAGGTAATTTTGGGCTGGAAAGATGTGCCTTGACCCAACGAACAACTTTTGAGAAGAAATCTTGAAAGGATATGGCCTAGTTGAAGAGATATGGCTACTCCAATAGAGTCAGGTAGGTGTTGTCTATGGCAACCAAGAGAGATAGTGTGAAGATGGAGGTGGAAGATGAAGGGTTTATGTCAAACTGAGCTAACCAAAAGTTGAGAGGAGTTGAAAGAGTGATTTGTAGATGTGCGTCATGCCCAACTAGGCTCTAATACCATGTAAAAATGTTAGATCTATAGCATGGCTATGGAGGTTGAAAGAGGAAGATTGAGCTCATGAGGTAACATACATCAAGACCAAATGTCACACAAGTGAATTAGGTTCCAAGATGAAAGCTTCAACTCATAAACACAATCTTGTGTGTTGACAATGACACTGACACTTTGCTGGAAGTACAAAAGTACTATGATATTGCATTCAAAAAGAGAGCAAGTACAATGGTTTATAGGAATAGACTAGGCTACACTTTCCACCACTGTGCATATGGGATTCTACATCCTGAGCCCACATTGCTCCATGAAAAGAGGCTAAGCTAGGTGTGATTGCCAATATCTCAATAGTATCCTATCTAATTTAAGTTCAAGGCATCCTTGACTTGGCATCACAAGTTGTGGGTCATTAAGTACATGATTAGGGTTAGGAACATATGCTTTCACTAGATTAACATGGAATATATTGTGCACTTTCAAGTTGTTAGGGGGTTGTAGCTTATAAGCATTAGGTCCTAGACATTTTAGCATCTTATATGGTCCACAATATTTGGGACTTAACTTCTTGAATTTCCCTAAGAGATATGGAACTTTTCTTTGGGTGAACTCAAATAAAAACCATGTCACCTTCTTTGTAAATGCATTCTTGTCTTTGATGATTAGCATATGCTTTTCTACCAATCCTTGGCAATTTGAATATCTTGCGTGATAGCCTTTACTTTGTTTATCCATTTATTTCAACATTTTCTTAGATGCTTCTACCTATAGGGTAGGATCAAAAAAACATAGTGGCATAAGGCAACCTTGCCCATACAATGCTTGGAAAGGAGTCATCTAAATACTTTGACAATATTATGTATTGTAGGAAAATTCAACTAAGGGTAGGTATTGGATCCACTACTTAGGTTCCCTATTGCAAGCAATAAACTCTAAGTATATCCTTAATAACTTGATTAATCTACTCCCTCTGACCATCAGTTTGGGGATGGTAAGCAGTACTGAAGCATAGCTAGGTTCCTAGAGCTTCAAACATACTCCTTCAAAAGTTTGATGTGAAGAGAGAATCACCATCACTGAAGATTCTCTGGGGTAATCCATGTAATCTAAAAATTTTATTAATGAAAATTTTGGTGATATTGAAAGCCTTGTAATTGATTTTACAAGAATAAGGTCTGTAACTTTTGTTAGCATATCAACGACTACCATAATTGTCTTATATCATCCTTGTATCAGGGGTAACCCAACTATGAAGTCCGTGCTTATATATTTTCATTTCATTTGAGGAATGTCAAGTGGTTGGAGCTTGCCTAGCAACTTGATACGTTCAGCTTTAATTCGCTAACAATTCAGGCTATTTCTATGATAGAATTATTGGGCATTGAAATCATTGTGGCAAGAGTTACTGCCCTATAGGGTTTCTCTAGGATTAGAGTATTGAGAAATTATTTACGACTTAAGGCATTTACAGCCACATTCTCCTTATTTGGTCTATATTTGATTTCAAAATCAAATTCTTGCAAAATCTTGATCCATTGGTGTTGCCTCATATTGAGGTCTCTGACGATTGAGTGAAAATCCACTTTAGGCTTTTGTGATCAGGACTAAGGAAAACTTGTTACCAAGAAGATAATGTCTCCATAATTTGAAGGCATGAATTACAACAAGTAATTCTAGATCATGTGTGGCATAGTTCCTTTCATGAATCTTTAAGTTCCTTGAAGCATAGGCTATTGGATGTCATTCTTGCATAAGCACGCATCCCAATGCAAGAGAGCTTGCATTAGTTATGACTTCAAACTCCTTGCTTAGGTCAAGTAGCCTTAAAATAGGGGTGGTTGCCAAACTATACTTAAGCTTTTCAAAGCTAAATTGTTTGATAGAAATCCATATAATGGCAACCTACTTCTTGAGTATGTCAGTGAGAGGTGCAATGATCAAGGCATAGTCTTTGATGAAGACTCTATACCAAATAGTTAGACCTAGAAAGTTTTGCACTTCTTTGACCATTGTTGGAGGTGGCCGATCTTATACATCTTTGACCTTGGCTAGATCCATTGAAATGCCATCTGCCTGCTGATACTATGAACCCCAAATATTCAGCATGCTTCTTGAAGAAAGAGCATTTCTTCTTTTTAGCATATAGCTTGTGAGTTCTCATTGTCTCAAGAACTATTCACAGTTGTGGTTCATGGTGCTCTTTATCCTTGAAATATGTTTGGATATCATGAAAGAAAACAAGGACGAAATCATCAAGATAAGGTCTAAAATGTCTTGCATCAATCTGTTGAAGGTGGTAGGAACATTTGTTAATCCAAATGACATCACATTAAATTCATAATGATTGTAACTTGTGTTAAAGATGGATTTGGGGATGTCTTCCTCCTTGATTCTTATTTGATAGTAGCTTAATCTCTGAGGTCAATCTTTGAAAATATATTTGCTCCCTAGAGTTGATCAAGCAACTCATCTATCCTTGGGATTGGATATTTATTTTTCACTATCTAATTCAACCCATGGTAATCAATACAAAGATGGAGTGTTCCATCTTTCTTTTTTTGAAATAGTACCTAGGCTCCTTATGGTGAATTACTTGGCCGGATGTATCCTTGGTCTAATAACTGCTTGAGTTATTCTTTTAGCTTAATGGCTTCACTAATTGACATTTGGTAGGTCCTGGAATGAGTTTGCTATCATGATCTACCTCTCTTGATGGTGGAAGCTCTATTAGATATTCTGAAAAAACATCTGCATAATCTTTAAACCAAGATAGTTGATCCTTGGCTTCACTACCCTACTCAACCTTGTTGAGCTTAATTTGATAGATGGGTAATCCTTTCTTCAATCCTTTCACTGTTTGTGAAGCTTTAGCTAGCTAAAATTTAGGTTTTCCTACTTCTTGAGTGGTTACTTATTCTCCTTCCAAGTTTTGAAATTTAATTTGACCCTTTCCATGATGGATATGGGCCTTGTTTGGAATTAACCAATCCATACCCAACAAACATTCATAAGCCCCAAGATTCATAATTCAAAAACTCATTTTGGAACAATTGCCACCCAAACTAAATTTTGTCTTGCTAGTCTATTCTGTTGAATAAACTCCTTTACCATTTTTCTAGCTCCACAAGCAATCTAGGTTTAGGAATAGTGTTTATGCCTAGCTTTTTTGCATACCTTGGTTATATGAAAGAATGGGTACTTCCACAATCAATTAAAATTTGGAAGGGTTTACCTTGATAATTTGCTAGTGTTTGGATCACTGAGAATTGGCAATTTGGACCCTTCTTGTTGAGAGTGGCGTGTACTTTTTCTCTTTCCATATCACTTTCCATCATATGATCTTCATCATCACTGATCTCCTTTAGGGTTACTCCACAAACTTTGCCCTTCGCAGCTTGGTTCTACCCTCGAAAGTACACTTGGTGGTTGTTTGGGCCAAGCTTCGGGCATTGTCTCTTGAAGTGTCATGGTTCCTTACAATAAAATCACCTTGAAGCCTCATTGTCTTTCCTTGTGGGTACAAAGTTTCCCACTTCATTTGAATTGGTTCTCATTACTCTATCTGGCTGATACTGTCCTTGGGTTCTTTTTGCATAGCCTTGGGAGTTGCCCTTGTTCTAACGGTTTTTATTCCAAACTTTAGCCTTTCTTGGCTTTTGCTCCACCTCTTGAACTATTGGGACTGCTCAAATAAATGCATCATGTAAGTCTGATGGTCGCATTGACCCAAGATGCATATTTAGGGGTGGATTTAGACCATTGAAAAATTTGGATACTCTTTGTGAAATACCTATCAATGGTGCGTACTTTAGAAGCATTATGAATTCGCAGTAGTAAGCTTCTAGACTTAGGCTTAGCTACTTCAAATTGAAAAATGCATTCATCTTCTAGGCTCGACATGTGGGTGCAAGGTATCTCCCATGCACAACATCCTTAAGCCTATCCTAGGTGATAGCGGTTTTAGGCATTCATTGGTCCTTGCACCATTGTTTAGGCGTCCCCTGCTGTCAGTTTCAATTTTGCAATCATTGCTTGATTTGATGGTGCAGTTCCTGTAGCAATGAAATAATCCTCCATAGATTCTATCCATGTTTTCGCCTTGGTTGGAGTATCCTTCCCCTTACCATTAAATTCCGGCATCTTATACTTCTTGGGAAGAAATTTCTTCTCTTGAGCTTCTGTGTTATTGAGGTTCGAAGTAACATCCTAGGGATTTAAACAATTTTCATGATCAAATGTTTTTATAATAATATTCAAGAAAAATATTAACTTACTTAATTTTATCACATCAATTTTGGAAAGGAAGTATTTATTATTTAGTCTTCCTGATAATAGGCAGGGTATGTACATCAAAATAGATTTTTAATTATAGCTAGAAAGAAATTGTTTCTATCTTTAACTTACTAGATTCAAAACCCTTGGATATTTTATTACAAAAAGTATTTGAATAACTCTATCTCAATATTTTTATAAGAATTAAGTTTTGTATCTATTGATCAAAGGTTCCATCAATTTAGTACAAATTTGTATTTAAAATTTAACTATTTAAATATTTTTTATTCCAAAAATCATAGTCCTTGAATCTAATTCTTTCCAATTCCTACTTGATGCAATAAAATCATAAATTGTTTTCATGTAGTGTAATAATTTTTATACAACCTATTCCTAGTAAATCTCATGCAATCTAAATTAATTCTTTTGAACTTGTAGTTATCATGCAAAAAAACTCTTTAGTAATTTTATTACACATGATATTATATGCAAAATTTTACTTTCACTACTATCATGGATGAATTTTTTTTAAATCAATTCATGAGATGATGATCTATTCATTGTATTTAATATTTAAAATATTCGTCAAATATAGCACCTAGGGATTCATAATGAGCACTTGGTGGTTGTTTGTACTCATAGGTTTGTTTGTAATTCTAGTACTTGTCATTCCATTTGTAGTGGATGTACCCACAATGTTATTAGTAACTCCCACTCCCGCAGCTTTTGCAATTTTTCTATTCGGGAACATGTTCTTCGATCAAGGAATTGTAGAGAAGACTTCGGTAATAGAGCTATGGATCACCTCAATTTGATTGATAGAGACTGTGACAATAGTGTTGAGATGGTAAGCTCAACATGTGCGGACATTGATGATGGACCACCTGGCTACATGGGTCCGCACGTCTACACTTAGCACGATGGTAGTCATTATGATACTCACATGGCCACTGACTTATCACTTATTATATTTAGTTTATTACACCTACCTACAGCTGGCAAAGACATAGGGCTAGTTGATTAGTGTAGCCGGTTATGCACTGTGTGACTTAATAGGCCACTGTCCTTTATGTTGTATCTTATCTATACTTTGTGTACATTGTATAGTGTGTGGAAGAAGAAGAAAAATTAGCAAGAAAATGTTTTGGCCTCCATCTCTCTTCTTGTGTTCTTGAGTGAGCTTCCTCTTGTGTATACAGTGTGTGTTTGACACAACAACTCAAGCAAATCCCCCCATCACGCGATTCTTGACATGGTATCAGAGCCGTGCCACTAGAGAGGCTGATTTTGAAGTCTAAAGTGAAGGGGAAGAAGCAAGGTTCGAGCACGCAAGCAAAGGGTAAGAAGCTCTCCCATTCTTCCACTCTCTTTCTTGGATAGTGCTTGTGGAGGCACCAGAAGCAGGGTCGAGCAAAAATCTCAGATTGCTGTGAGATTTGGTGTGCAAGCAGATCACTATATATTCTGAAGATTAGCCCTTTAGGATCGTCCCGCAGTTATTTTGGGTGTCTGAGGCCATTTCGAGCCCCGTTTTAGAGCCGCAAGGTTGCGGACAGTAGTTTCAGGGTACACTATGATTTTGGCTGTATTGACCAAAAGTGAGTGCACATGTTGCAGATTGCAAATCTGTAATTTTTGAGGTGTTTGTAGGAAGTAAACATAAGGTTTATCTACAAACAAGTTGTAGATTACATGTACTATTGAGCAATCAGTGAAAAATGTTGCTTGGTGTATTGCTATGCACATGTTGTGAAAGATTGCAGAAGACTAGCTTGTTGTGTTGTATCCTTGTTTGTGATAATGGCAGAGAATAGTGGAAATCCCATTATTAAGAAGCTCAAAAAGAACAACTATCCTTCATGGAAGTTCCGTGTGACGAACTTCCTCATTGGAAAGGGCCTTTATGAGTTTGTCTTAGGTGAAGAAAAGGAGCCAGAGCTAGATATCCCTCCGACTGCAGATGAGTTAAAAGCATGGAAAGAGTGGAATGCGAAAGACAAAAAAGTGATGTACTGGTTATTTGCAATCATTGATAATACTATGCTGGGACATATCAGGAATGCAGAAACTTCACATGCAGCTTGGACAATTTTTGAGAGCATGTTTTTAGTAAATACAAAGGCACAAAAGATTCAACTCAAGCAAGAGTTGAATGCCTTGAAGAAAGGGAAAATGTCTGTTAATGAGAATATGTTTAAGGTGAGGGACGTTACAGATGCTTTAGCAGCAATTGATGGAATGTCGGATGATGATGATTTGGTTTCATCCACTCTGAGTGGCCTTAACAATGAGAAGGCATGGAAATCATTTGTTACTTCAGTATATATACGAAAGTCATTTTTAGATTTTGATGAGCTGATCTCTCTCATGATTACTGAAGAGATCAATATGTAGGGTGATTCATCTGAAAGAAATGGTGAACATGTCAAAGCATTTTACTCAAGTTCAGGAAGGGGACGTGGTAGATCCTCTTGGTGGAGAGACTGTGGTATGGGACATGCTGGTGATAACCAGCAAAACAAGTTCAATCAATAGTTTGGTGAAATGCAGGTTTCTGGAGGTAGAGGAAACTTTAGAGGCAGGGGGAGCTCTAGAGGAAGAGGTGGATGGCAGAATAGAGGTTCTGGAAAATTTTCTATTGTTTGCAATTATTGTGGCAAAATGGGCCATATTGCAGTCCATTGCTATGCAAAGAAGGATGATACTCGCAGTGGTAAATTGTAGCAATAAAACTATGCATTGTCTTCACGACAGAATGAAGACAAAAATGAGCATTTGTTTGTTATGTAGCATATGATGAATGCAGTTACAGGAAAGGGGACACATGATGATGTATGGTATGCCGATTCAGGTGCATCTAATCATATGACCAGTCATGTTGAATGGTTTGAAGAGATGTAGGACTTACAAAACCCAGGATATGTACAGACAAGTGATGATTCATGCCATCCAATTTCACACATTGAAAAGGTTCCCTTGTCCTTGTATGATGGCCAGACAAAGAGTCTGACAGATGTATTACATGTGCCATCAATTACAAAGAATCTAGTATCTGTTGGCCAAATGGTAGAGCAGGGGTTGCAGGTTCGATTCAATGAAAAAGGTTGTTTTGTAGAAGACTTTAATGAGAAGTGCAGGTTGGTTGCAAAAGGAAGTAGAGTTGGCCAAATGTTCACTTTAGATGCTAGAATTCTTGCAATGGATGCTGCTATATCTATGCTAAAGGAAAAGGAGTAGTTGCAGATATTGAAATATGGCATAAACGTATTGGACATGCAAATGTGCAAAGGCTGAAATTAATGCAGTCCAGAGGATTGGTTACAGGGTTGCCTTCTTTTAGAGTTGTAGAATTGCATAAAGTCTGTGAAGCATGCCAGTTTGGTAAGCAGGCAAGACAACCCTTCTCGCATGATAGAGAAGTGAGTAGAAAAATACTTGATGTAGTGCATACAGATGTCTGAGGGCCTACATAGAATGTATCTCTTGGTGGAAACAAATACTTTGTCACATTTATTGATGATTGTTCAAGGAAGCTATGGGTATACTTCATGAAGGAAAAGAGTGATGTGTTTGAGCACTTCAAATCTTTTAAGGCAGTTGTTGAAACAAAAACAGGCTTAAAAGTGAAGTGCTTGAGATTAGATGGAGGGGGAGAGTACCTCTCTAATGAGTTCAATGGCTTCTTGAGGACTCATGGGATAAATAGGCAATTTACTTGCAGGTATACCCCATAGCAAAATGGTATTGCAGAAAGAAAAAACAGGCATATTGCAGAAGTTGCACGGGCATTAATGGCTAAAAAGAATATGCCAAATTTTTTTTGGTTTGAGGCTGTCCATATTGCTGTTTACATTATGAACAGAACTCCCATAGCTGCAATTCATGGGATGACTCCTGAAGAATGCTTTATTGGCAAGAAGCCAGATGTATCACACTTGAAGGTATTTGGCTATGTTGCATACGTTCATGTGCCAGATGAGCTACGAAAGAAGCTTGATCCAAAGGCTAAAAAATGTATTTTTATTGGATACTCTTTAGAGTAGAAAGGGTATCGCTATTATAACCCTGTCACAAGTGAGTTCAGAGTGAGTAGGGATGTTATCTTTGATGAGATGGGAAGCTGGTATACACCTGCTAGTGATGTTTTGGATGATGATAATGATTAGGATAGCTATGTGCAGAAAGATAAACAAGAATTACAGAGTCTTAGTGGACCAGAAACATCATCTGGTACTACACCTACAGTGAGCCCTTGGTCTGGGAGACTAAGGAGTAGCCCCACATCTTCAAGTGGATCTATAAGTGTTGCAGGGAAGGACAAAGGAAAGAAGAAAGTGCTGGATGGTAATGATGCATCTACCAGTCATTTGGGATTTAACGGAGATTCTAGTGGTTTGGAGAGTTTGGATAATGAGCTTGGCATTCCTTCAGTCAGGACACCAGGCATACAGAGAGCTCATAGTAATGTAAAGGCTCCATTGAGTGATCCAGTGGTACGCAGATCTAGCAGGGTCAGATACCATGTCAAACGATTTGGTTTTGAAGGTTATGCAGCTCACCATTATGCTTATATGGTGAAACTAGTTGAGGATGTTGAGCCCACTTGTTTTGAGGATGTTGTTGATCATGCTCCTTGGGATGTAGCAATGGATGAGGAGATGGCTGCATTAGAAGCCAATAAGACTTGGGATTGGGTACCCTTGCCTAAGGGTAAGAAAGCTATTGACTTTAAGTGGGTTTACAAAGTCAAGCATAATGTAGATGGTTCAGTTAACAACTATAAAGCTAGGCTGGTTGCAAAAGGCTATGCTCAAACATATGGCATAGATTATGAAGAGACATTCAGTCCAGTTGCTAGGATGACAACTGTTAGATGTGTGATTGCCTTGGCAGTAGCCAAAGGTTGGAGTTTGCAACAAATGGATGTTAAGAATGCCTTCTTTCATGGTGAATTGCAAGAAGAAGTGTATATGGAGTAGCCAGCAGGTTATGAGGATTTAGAGCATCCCACATATGTGTGCAAGTTAAAGAAGGTGCTCTATGGGCTGAAGCAAGCACCTAGAGCATGGTCTGACAAGATTGGAGAGTATCTTGTCAACATTGGATTTTGTATTTCTGATGCTGATCACTCACTTTATGTGAGAAAGGGAGATGCAGGTTTGGTCATCATAGTCATCTATGTGGATGACTTGATTATTACAGGTGATAGTGACAATGGGATTGCTGAAGTTAAGGACTTCTTGAAGAAGTTTGAGATGAAAGATTTGGGTGAGTTGAGATACTTTCTTGGTATTGAGGTGATTAGATGTGATGATGGTATATGGCTGTCCCAAAGGCAGTATGGCTTGGATATGTTATCCAAGTATGGTATGACAACATGTAAGCCTCTTTCAGTATCATTGGAGCAACATGTGAAGTTGAGTGCTGATGTTGGGGATGAGATAGAAGACCCTACTATGTTCAGGAGGATAGTAGGGAGTTTGATTTACATGACTATCACAAGGCCAGACTTGAGCTATGCTATTGGCAAATCCCCCCATCACACGATTCTTGACAAATAGGAATTTGAGAAGAAATCGAGTAGAGTCTTAATTTCTCAAGGGAATCGAGGTAAAAGAGATGGGATTTGACTTAGAAAGAAGGCAGAGTGTCCCCTTTGTCTTCGCAATAAGAATTATCTATCTTGATCTCCTCTTTCCATCTCTCTCTTACTCTTCTCTTAATTTGAGTAGAGCCTCCTCTCTTGACTGTAATCTAATATATTCTATAGCTTCTCATGCCTCATATTTATAGTTTAATTGAAGGGCAGGTAGTTCTCATGAGTCGTGACCAAGAAGAGGAGTTATTTATGGGGTGTATCTTACTAATCTAGCCATCTGGGAGCTTTCAAGACGCAATCTGATATTGGCAATCAATTATTTGAGGTCTAAAGAGACTACCAAAGATGCCATGATTGTTTTACCTGGCTTTTGGGTGATTTGGACTCTTCTTTTAATTTGGACCTCTTGCCGAACTAAGAAAAGAGGGAGATGGCTTGAGTTTTTTGTTGAGACAGGGAAGGAAGATTTTGTCTTTTTTTAGTCTTTTCAATTTCCAAAAAAAAAGAGGGAAGGAAGATATCAATGAAGATTTGAAAAAAATCAATTTTGATTTGGTTGACTTGCCTAATTCATAAACATGCCTAGTTTAAACTTGACTAAACTTCTAGCCATAATAGCCATACACATGGCATTTTTTGTATTGAGGTTTTTATAGTTGTATTGATCTCGCAAGGTGTCGAGGTACAGGATATTGATTATTTTATTTGAGACACTAGTTTTGATAAACTAAGCTTTTCAAATTTGATGTACAGGGAGTTGGGAAAGTTGAAACATCACAAAAGGCTTGGAAACCATTTGTTACTTGTATGTATGTATAGAGGCCATTTCCAGATTTTGATGAGTTGTTCTCTCACACAATCATTGAAGAGATCAACATATAGGATGAATCATCTAAAAGAAGTGGTGAGCAAGTCCAAGAATTTTACTGAAGTTTAGTAAGTGGACATGATAGATCCTCTTTAAAAGACCATGGTATGGGACGTGCTAGTGATAACCAACAAAATAAATAAAATCAATAGTTAAGTGAATGCAAGTTTCAAGAGGCTTGAAAACTTTAGAAGCTGGGGGAGCTCTAAGGAAGAGGTAGATGGTAGAACAACATAGGTTCTAGAAATTATGGTGTTGTTTGTCATTATTGTGGCAAAATAAGTCAAATTGCAACCCATTATTATGCTAAGAAGGATGATATCCATAGTAGTAAATTACAACAAGGAAACTATGCTTCATCTTCATGACAAAATGAAGAAAAAAATGAGTGTCTATTTGTTATGTGGCATATGATGAATGTTGTTACAAGAAAGGAAACACATGGTGATGTATGGAATATTGATTTAGGTGTATCTAATCATATGACCAGTGTCATGCTAAATGGTTTAGAGAGATACAAGTTTTATAAAATATAGGTTATGTGCAGATGGGTGATGATTCATACCACCCAATTTCACACATTGAAAAAGTTCCCTTATCCTTGCATGATGGCTTGACAAACAATCTATCAAATGTATTACATATGCCATGCATCACGAAGAATTTAGTATCTATTGGTGGTCAATTGTTAGAGCAAGGATTGCATGCTCAATTTAATGTAAGAGGCTTCTTTGTGGAAGATTTTGATGATAAGTGCAAGTTGGTCACAAAAGGAAGTAGAATTGGTCATATGTTCACTTTATTAGTTGCTAGAATTCTTGCTATGTATGCTAAAGGAAAAGGAGTGATTGTTGTAGACATTGAAATATGGCATAAACATATTAGACACACAAATTTGCAAAGGCTAAAATTAGTGCAATCTAAAAAGTTGATTACATGATTGCATGCTTTTAGAGTTGTAGAATTTTATAAAATGTGTAAAGTGTGTCAGTTTAGTAAGAAAGAAAGAAAACCTTTTTCACATGATAGAGATACGAGTAGGAATATACTTGACATTGTGCATATAGATATTTGGGGGTCTACACAAAATATATATCTTGGGAGTAGCATATATTTTGTTACATTTATTGATGATTGTTCAAGAAAGCTGTAGGAGGTACATTTTATGAAGGCAAAGAGTGATGTATTTGAGCACTTTCAAGCTTTCAAGGCTACTATTGAAATTGAAAAAAGTTTAAAAGTTAAATGCTTAAGGTTAGATGGAGGGGAAGAGTACCTCTCTAATGAGTTCAGTGACTTATTGATGTCTCATGGGATAAAGAGACAATTTACTTGTAGGTATATTCTGCAACAAAATGGGATTGTAGAAAGAAAAAATAGGAATATTGAAAAAGTTGCATGGGCATTGATGGTGGCTGAAAAGAATATGCCTAAATATTTTGGTTTGAAGCTATTCATACTACTTTCCATATTATGAGTAGAACTCCCATAGTTGCAGTTCATGGGATCATCCTCAAAGAATGCTTTACAAAAAATAAGCATTATGTATCACATTTGAAAGTGTTTGGTTGTATTGCATATGTTCATGTGCCAGATGAGCTATGAAGGAAGCTTGATCTAAAGGCTGAAAAATGTATTTTCATCGGATACTCTTTAGAATAGAAAGGGTGTTATAACCTTGTTATAGGCGAGTTCAGACTGAGCAAGGATATTATTTTTTATGAGATGAGCAATTGATATGCATCTAGTGGTAATGCAGTAGATGATGATTATCATGATAGTTATGTGTAGAAAGAGAAGCAAGAATCACGAAACCTTAATGGACCAGTAACATCATCTAGTACCAAATCTACAATTAGCCCTTGGTCTCCTAGACCAAAGAGCAGTCCCACATCTTCAAGTGCATCTATAGTGTTGTAGGTAAAGAAAAAGGGAGCAAAAAATTATCAAATATTAATGATCCATTTGCTAGTCATTTGAGGCTTGATGGAGATTCTCGTGGTTTAGAGAGTTTGGATGATGAGATTTCTATTCCTTCAATTTAGACACTAGATATACATAGAGTACATGGTAATGTAAAGACTCTAGTACGTGATCCAGTGGTATGCAAGTCTAGTAGGATCAAATACCCTATTAAAAGATTTGATTTTGAAGATTATGTAGCTCACCATTATGCTTATGATAAGGAATGGACTGCATTAGGAACCAATAAGACTTAGGATCTAGTACTATTGCCTAAGGGCAAGAAAGCTATTGGCTATAAGAGGGTCTACAAAATTAAGAATAATGCATATGGTTCTATTAGTAGATATAAGGCTAGGATGGTTGTAAATGCTACGCTCAAACATATGGCATAGATTATGAAGAGACATTTAGTCCAGTTTGCTAGGATAGCAACTGTTAGATGCGTGATTGCTTTCCCAATAGCCAGCAGCCAAAGGTTGGTGTTTGCAGCAAATGGATATCAAGAATGCCTTTTTGCATGGTGAATTATAAGAAGAGGTATATATGGAGCATCCAATAGGTTATGAGAATTTATAACATTATATTAGAGAATTTGGGAATCCTCATATAGTTTGAAAATTTCCAATATAGTTAATATTTGGCCACATATTTAAATCTTCTCCCCTTACTTGAAAGTGGAGTCTACCTTAATTACTATATAGGTTGTCTTTCCAAGTCGCACTTTGAAGCATGGGTTAATATTTATCCACATGGCCAAATCTTTACCCCTTATTTGAAAGTGGGACTTGGGAGGTTTCCAAATTCTCTAATATAGTGTTTTATAGCATCCCACATATGTGTGCATGTTAAAGAAGATGTTCTATGGCCTGAAGCAAGCACGTAAAGCATAGTTTGACAAGATCAGAGAATATCTTGTCAACATTGGCTTTTATGTTTCTAATGTTGATCACTCACTTTATGTGAGAAAGAGACATATAGGCTTGGTCATCATAGTTATCTATGTGGATGACTTGATTATTACAAGTGACAGTGATAGTGGGATTGCTGAAGTTAATGAAATTTTGAAGAAGAAGTTTGAGATGAAAGATTTCAGTGAGCTAAGGTACTTTCTTGATATTCAAGTGATCAAATGTGATGATGGTATATGGTTGTCCCACATACATTATGGCTTGAATATGTTGTCTTGAGATGGTATGATAGCATGTAAGCCTCTTTTAGTATCACTAGAGCAAAATGTGAAGTTGAGTGTTGATGTTGGGGATGAGATAGAAGACTCTACTAGGTTCAAGAGGATAGTAGGGAGTCTAATTTACATGACTATCACAAGGTCAATGAGTTGTGATGTTGGTCTTGTCAGTAAATTTATGCAAATGCCTAAAAAGTCTCATTTGGATGCACTTAGATGCATATTGAGGTATGTGAAGTCCACTTCGCATTATGAACTTCTCTATGAGAGACATGTAAGGATATATAGGTGTTTGGATACACAGATGCAGACTAGTTTGGTAGCATGTCTAATAGAAGATCTACTAGCAAATTCATGCTTTCCCTTGGTAGTGCAATAGTTACGTGGAGCAACAAAAAGTAACCTACAGTTGCTTTATCGTGTACAAAGGCTTAGTATAGAGATGCTTGTATGACAGCATGTGAGGTGATATGGCTACAAAAGTTATTGGGTGATTTAGATGTGTAGAGAGATGGTCTAGTTGTCATTCACTGTGATAACATGAGCAACATACAATTAGCTAGGAACCTAGTGCTCCATGCTAGGACACAACACATTGAGGTGCATTACCACTTTGTGAGAGAGAAGGTACTTGCAGGAGAGATTGACTTGGTATATGTCAACACACAGGAGTAGATAGCTAACATTTTCGTAAAGGCATTGGGTATAGAGAAGCTTCTAAAATTTTGAAGCTTACTTGGAGTTGTAGAGATACACTTGAGCTTGAGGGGGAGTATTGAGATGGCAAGCTCAATACGTGCAGACATTTATGATGGACCGGCTAGTTAGTTGGATTTGCACATCTATACTTAGCACATCAGTAGCCATTACTATCCTCACATTGCCACTAACTTATCACTTATTATATTTAGTTTGTTGTACCTACCTACATCTAGCATAGTTATAGCATCAATTGATTAGTATAGCTAATTATGAACTGTTTGACTTAGTATACTACTTTTCTTTATGTTCTATCTTATTTATATTTTGTGTACATTGTACTTTGTGTGAAATAAGAAGAAGAAACCATCAAGAAAATATTTTGGCCTCTATCTCTCTTCTTGTTCTTGAGTGAGCTTCCTCTTGTGTGTATGGTGTGTGTTTGGCACAAAAACTAAAGCAAGTCCCCCCACCATGAGATTCTTGACAACTTGTGCATACTCCACTTGTGTATTTAGTACACTTATGGTTAAAGAATAAGAGAAGGCTGGTCACACATTGTGACTATTGGAGTTCCCACATCTTATCTTTCTCTCTCTTACTCTCTTGCTCCATCCTCCATAGCTTGCAACTCTCTTCCTTTCACTTGCTCATGCTTCCACTCAAACTTCTCCCTTCACTTACTACAAGGAGAAATAGATTCCATGTTGGTGTAATAGATACAAAGGCTTACTCAAAGGTCGCAACATCAGTGTTGTTCTTATGAGTCTTCTTGGGGTGTTTATACTCATGCACCAACAATACCGCTACACCAAAATCAGCCTACGGTTAGTGTTCTTTATTCTTATCTTTATTGATTTAGATTCTCATAGTTGGGTATGCCAATAATACAAATAACATTTGACATGTAGGGATATACATTGCTACTTGATTGATGAGGATGTCATCTATGGTTGAGATGTTCATCATTCTCTTACACGACATGGTCAAGCAATCAAACATTTGTAAATAGATATCTTGTAATATCCTTTGCCTCCCAGTCTTGAAAGTGAGACTCATGGAAAATATATATTTCTTGATCATCTTGGGATCTCTAATAGAGTCATATAATCACAGATACTACAAAGGAGGGAAAGAATGATTACTTCCTAGAGATGGAACTCAATACATAATATCTCCTAGCACTTCGAATAAAAGATGTGGCTTTGTTCATTACTAGGGATCTCCATGTTCCACCCCATTCAAGGGTGACCCTATCACTAAATTTATTGCTTATTATACATTCTCTATTTAATAAATTTATGTCAATAAATTATTGACTCACTTTTCTTTAAGTGTTGATGATGATCTAGCATGGCCACGAGACCATTAAGAAACCAGTATTCCTAGTGCATCACTTAATGGGGTGATTAGAGTATTGTGACAGGGATATCTGGTACATGCAGTACAAGTTATGAAGGGGAAAAGAAGTGTCTACCAAGTGTAAGACTGTACACAAGAACTAAGGAGTTACACATAAATGAAGATGGATTGAGTTCTAAGAAGAGGAAGTGCATTAGCATTGTGTATATGTATTTATGTGTGCATCCGAGGACACTTGGGAATGTTTACTTGTGTGTGTAATGAGCATTGTATTCATTTGGGGTCATCCTCAAGTCAAGGTTTAAGGTCTTTTCTTTCATTAAGAAAGATGAGAGAGGTAATTCTCTCACTATGGAAGACAAAAGACGTGATCCTTTGGAAGTGAGGAGAGAAGTGATTTTCTCTTTCTAAGGTCTAAAATGACACAAGCTTTTGTGTGGAATCCAATCTTAAGGTTGAGGCCCAAGGCAATCTAATGAACTCTCCTTATCTATGACTCAAGGTGGTTGCATGGACCACAAGTTAAGAGTACAATTTAAAAAGTTGTTTTTTTCTTTTTAGACATGGAAAATCCATTTTTAAAATATCTCGTGATAGAAAAACGATCTCTAAAAATGGGCCACTATGGTTATCGGAAACAACAAGATCTATAACTTTTGTGTTGGATGCTTTTTCATCCAAACAATGCACAGAGAGATATCTCGAAATTAATGCTACATAGTAGGTCTTGGAACAACCACATCTTGCATGAAGATCAACTCAAGTCTCTCTCCAAAAAGAGAAACTCTTGAAAGCCTATAAAAGAGGAGACTCTCCTTGGGTGCGAGAGTGAAAGGAAGCATCACTTTGCATGCATCCAAGAGAAGAAGAGAAGGTGCAAGTGCTGTGGAAGCTCTGCTGAAATCAAGTTCCAAGAGGAGAAGAGAAGGTCCAAGTGCCACGGAAGCTCTGCCAAAATCAAGCACCAAGAGGAGAGCCCTACACATATTGTGTAGGAGAGAAGGAGACTCAAGAAGGATCAAAAGGTGCCAACTTCCAAGTTGTGCAAGTGTTAGCCGGTTGTATACCGTTCAAGGAACCGTGATCTTGTTTCCAAGATCTACAAGTAAGTATTGGTTTATGTGTAACGAAGGAGCTTGCTCCTTGTCAATAATATAACTCCACAAGGGGGGGACTGGCCCATCTTCCAGTCTCTAGTGTGTTGTCACTCACTCACTCACACACACACACACACACACACTCTCTCTCTCTCTCTCTCTCTCTCTCTCTCTCTCTCTACATTTTTCTTTTCTCTCATCTATTCTCCCTCTGTGCCGGTATAATATTCACCATATATATTTTAAATATATAAGAAATTCGAGCATGTATCTCGGATCTTATAATAGACCCTTATATACTTGTGTGGACCCATTATAGATGGCATCCCCTGGCATCAATCGACACACTACATTCCTAGCATGAGCACTTATGGTTTGTGTCTAATGCAACCTATATTTTTAAATAGAGGCATTACTCATGCAAAGGACCAATGACTTTATATAGATGGCAGGCTATATACACAAGGAAACATAGCATGTCTAATTAATGGTAGTCAAGGAAGGAGCAAAAGTACCAATTGTGCATTTGTGAAATGTGAGAATGGCCATGAACTAGGATACATGAGCAGAGTTGTTCCAAGATCGTTACATGCTAGTGAGGAACTATTAGTGAAATATGGATTTTGTAGGCTTGAAAGAGAACCTCCACCTTTGGAATGAAATTTAGATGGTTTTTCTCTCTCATGGTGATCTTATTTTCCCTCAAGTGTCCATCTCTATAAATAGTTTTTCAATTTTTTATAAATAGTATTTCAATTTTCTTGCACCACATATCAAAGTTTACAATAAGAAAGATTGTGCTATGAGGTCTTTATACTATGACTACACTTTCATGCATGCTTATTTTACATTGATCAAGTTAACATGACTTTGGATTTTTCCACCAATGGTATACATGGCTAATCTGAGTAACAAAGCTAACAAGCTGAATGAAAATTGTGCTTGTCAAAATTTTACTTTCATATGTAAAAGTAGAAATATTAGAGATTTTTTTGGAAAAATAATGCAAAGTATAAAACAAGATTGCATACTCTTATTTTCACGTGTTTTTCATACATCTGATTGGCAAATCATACATGTCTAATAAAAACTATGACACCACGGATGTTCTATTTGGCTTGTGTATGTGTGTTTGTGTCTAAATGAGAGGGTGTATGGGCCAGTGTGACTGTGTGCGTCTACTTTATTTACTAATAAGAAATTTTTATAAAATATAAAATTTCTTTTTTGCATGTTGAATGCTCATAACCATGCTAATGTGATAGGTTCTAGATTATGATGTTGAGAACAATGTACGTCTACCCTCTCATGGCATATCTTGTATGTCAATTGAGTACATGTGACTCCTTTGCAGGTTTAATCCAAGTAGTTATGCCAAATTGAAGAAACTATATAGCTTGCAACTTGAAAACAAGGATGTTGATGTCATCAATGGTGATAATGGCATGGATGATTTTATTCATTATTGGTACAAAGAAAGTGGCATATATGAAGAATAAATTTCTATTAGGGCTAAAGCTCTTGATCAAATCTACAAAGGCTCAAAATTGTCATGGCCAAGTGTGATTTTGCACATCCTTAATCTCCAAAATTGTTACAATTGAGAGAGAAGAGAGAGAAGGAGTGCAGAAGAGAGAGAAAGAGAGTGATTAGGAGAGAGAAAGACTAGAAAATAAGAGAGAAAGACAGAAAGAGGTGAGAAGCCATAGAAGCTGTGAGCAAGGTGATGAGGAAAGAGACAATAACATATAAATTTTTCAAAAATATGTGAAAAATTACATGTCTCTCCCTTTTATACCTATGTCAGTGTGACATGCTATTACTATTATTTCTACACTAAACATCTCTTCTTCCTAGCTTCTTACACAAAGAAATGAGAAAATATATATATTATTCCAAAAATATGTAACTATTTAACACCTCTTGTATATGTTCTGAGCTTCTAAAGAAGATAGAATTTATGTAGCAAAGATATACTAATGCAATATATATTTAAAAAGATAGTCTCTTTTATATCTAAATTATGTAATGATAGGTAAAAAAAAACTCCAAGCCTTATTGTGCTTAAGATACTTTGAAAAAGAATTGAAAATACTTTAAAAATTCTCCACCACGATGATAATGCTGCAATCCTTGTTTTAAATGAGACCTTAAGGCTAAAAATAAGTTAGAAGAATGACAAAAAATCATAGAAAATAGGACTTGCCCATACTGTGCGATTAGGGGATTGGTGGCATCTACCCACCCCCATAATCACACCATATGGGCAAGTTCTAATTTGATTCAATTATGTGACAAAGCTATGTTTTTTATTTTTTATGAGACCTTACACTTGTTAAAAAGTAAAAACATCCATACACATATTGGCTTTAAAATGTAGATTCGAAAGTACCAATAATTTTTTTTTGATTCGTGGTTGAAGGAAACCCTCCCATAGTAACAAACAAACACAAAAAATCAGGGTAATAGCACACAAAATCTAGGATATGGCTTTGCTATTGATCTCACAACTTGACAGAAACCACAAATCTCACTCTTAATAAAAATGAGAAGACTCTATCTTCATCATCTTTACTAGACATATCCATCTCCATTGCACAAAAGGAAAGGAGAAAAGAAAAAGAGCGGAAGATAACTTTTTGCAAAAAGGATAGAGAAATGTTGAAAATTTTAAAAGAATTTTTGGAGCTCATTTGCTATTTTAAAACTATTTTAAGGCTTAAAAATGTTTGAAAATAATCCAAAAAATCATTAAAAAATAGGACATGTCATAATTGCATGATTAGAGAGATTGGTAAAATGCTAGCAAACCCTCTACTTGTGCCATTATGGCATGTCCTATTTTTATTATTATTTATTATTTTCAAGTTTTTTCAAGCTTTAAAATAGTAGATGAGCTTTAAAAATTTTGAGAAAATTTTCAAACTTGTTTCAAAGTCTAATATATTTTTAAAAATCCTTAAGATTCTTTTGATAAGTGTAAGCTTAAAAAACATATCATTGTCATATAGTTGAATCTAGTAGAGACCATTACCCCTAAAAAATCCTAAAAACATCAAATATTTTAGATATAGTTAAAGAAAACTTGATTAAAAAATAGGACTTGCCCATGTTGCACAATGAGGGCTGCTTGGGCTCCACGACGTGCCTCCCTGTTGCATTGTAATAGCAATTGCTTCAAGCCTTTCCAAATGGTGTAGTAAGGGTTTCTCAAGTTCATTTTTCTTAAATAAAAAGGGGGAATTAAGTTTCATATTTTACACCAAATTAACTGATATTTTTCTTTCTTCTAAATCTAATTAGGAAATGTAATCTCCTTTGTAGGTAATAAAACAAAATTATTTCCCTACTGTTAAATCCTAGTAAAAAGACAAAACCCTCTCCTCTTCCCACCCCCTCCCCCCAAAACTATTTAGATGAGGGTTTCCCCTTCACTATTAGAATTCACAAATGACGAGAAGGCTACTCTTGAGAGAGTGTGTATGTATGTGTATGACTTAAGAAAATAATCTTTTGAGAGGCGACAAAGTTCTACGAAAAGAACTTAGCGATAGTTTGCACAGCGGTACCCTACCTAAATCATTTCTTTTCATCCATTATGGCCCCTACAAGGGTATTGACAGTCATTATGCAAAGAATACAATCAAGGTATACTATTCTATTTTATTTTCATAATTAAATCATGATGTTTGAATTTTATTCATAAAAACTATCTTTAATAATACATTCATTCATATATTATCTCTTTTAAAATACATATTTTCAATTTAAAAATATGGTCAAAATAATATTAATTTTTTATAAATTAATATTTTAATATTTAAAAATATTTTAAATTAATCTAAAGATAATTATTAATATATTAAATTAACCTAAAAATTATAGTTAATTTCACAATAATCAAATGAGACTTAAAAATATTTTAATTAAATTAGATTGATATGTACAAAATAGCATACGATTAAGAAATTAACTAAAATTCTTAGAATTATTTAAAAAATAAATTTATATTTTTATATAGAAAATTATTAATATTATTTTTAAAATTTTCATTAAACTTTGAGATAGTTTTATTCATTTAAGACATTTGATAGTGAATCTTAAAATAAATATCTTATTATCTTAATTTGAAACTTATATCTTAAAAAATGATGATTTTGTAGATGATATTTTATTTTTTAAAAATTTTAAGTAAAAGAATAAATACATAAATTAACTCTTTTGTAGTTTTTTCCAAAAAATGTTTAATTTTCTTATTGTCATATTAAAGTACATTTATACACAGAAAAGACTAAAGTACGCTCTCATATACAAAAGCAGAATATCAAGGTACATTCACATACACAATATATTAAAACATGTTCATGTGTACAAAGTTAAACTTCATTTGAATCTTACTGTGATTAATTGAAAAATCATAGAAAAAAAATCACTAGAAGGTTTTGATTTACTGGAAATTTAGGTAATCCTTGCTTTGAAAGGAATGATTGCTAGAAAACTAGAGATTGATTGTAGTTGTATGGAAAAAATTATACTAGCTATATTCGCACCTCCAACACAACCAGATGGAAATGAGACATGATGCCATCCCTGGGGCTGCCTCTGATACTCTTCACCTCAAGTGCATATATACTATCTACGGTGGCTGACCACCGCTTAGATACGTTTGGTTTTCCATATATAAAGGTTCTCCCTTAGGTTGGGCAAGAACTAGCATGGCTTTGGTATGAGATTGTAATCTCAATCTTGGTCCTAGGATAGGGGAGGAAATCTATGCGAGCCCAATATGTTTGAGCATTGGAAGGCCTAGGATGAACAAGGCAAGGTTGGCAACTAAAATTTTTAGGTTTTTTTAATCTTTGCAGTGAGGTTAATATATGAAAATAAATGTAAAAAGCTATGCTTTCAAAATGAAATGCTTAGTATTTGTATTAATAGGCATGCTAATAAACCCTATGCAAGATTAATTAAGGAGGATATTTTTATGTGTCATCATAGAGTAGTAGTATGCTTACTTAAATCTCTATAATATGTCATGTCATTTATGAAAAGCGGGTGGGCGGCCTCTTGACAAAACCATCTTATGGTTGAGTGAACTCAATTAGCCGAGTCACTTTTCCTAAAGTTTAGAAAAGGGCTGACAAGTGTGACTTTTTCTAGGGTCAGAGTCTTAGGGCCAATCAAGCATAATTGTAGGGAGTTTTTGTGAGACTATGCCTTATGAGTAGAGGGGTTGATTCTCAACTCCCCCTTTTTCTCTCTTTCATTGAACTAAGTATAGTGCTTGGCTATCTGGAGTCTCCGACCGCTCATAAAATGTGATTGTTTTGGCTCAATACTAGATTGTTGCTAGAGACTATATATGTGTCCTTTAGGAACCCAAAGTCAATCCATATGTGATAGGTCTACATACTTTGCTTGTGATGTAGACCTAGGAAACTCCTAGTCATCTAAATCCATATGCTTAGAGTTGGCATAGATAGTGGTGATTAGGCCCATGAGTCCTTAGATTACTACTCAAACTATCCTCTTTATAATTACATTTCAATAAAGACTTTTTCTCGACTTGCAAACTAGGTGTTCTATGTGTTCTCTATCCTTTTCTTCAAAGCTTTTAGGCTGCTATATATAAATGTCCTCATGCAAGTACCCATGGAAGAAAGTTGTCTTAACATCCATTTGGTAAAAGTTGAGATCCATCTGCACAACCAAGGGAAATACAAACTATAGGGTAGTCATCTTGACCACAAGAGAGAATATCTCATCAAAATCAACTGCTTCTCTTACTTAAAACCCTTAGCAACTAATGTACCCTTATAGGTTGGCTCAGGGCAACTAGGGTACTCTTCAACTTGTACATCCACTTACATAGCAATGCATATTTCCCATTGGGCAAAGGGACCAAATCCCATGTATAATTTTTCTCCAATGAATCATACTCAAACTACATGACCCTCTCCTAAGATTGACTATCACCTTCGTACGTAGCGTCCTTACAAGCAAGGGGCTCATCAAAATTTGTCACCATGACATAATGGATAGAAGACTATAGAGAAGAGCCAACAACTAACCCACACATATAAAACCTGACTTTTTATGTGAGTTATGAGTTCGATAGCCATATAGACAATGATCACAAGAGTCAAAACATAAGTAGTCAAGGGGTAGAAGATACTACAAATGGACGAGTACTTTCATTCCTTTAAGGGACATATATCCAAGATGGTAATGCCAAAGAGACATAAGAGAGACTAGTCATAGCCAAAACATGAGTAATAGATCCAGATACAAGCAAGGGGTACATGCTTCTAACCTTGGCACCTTTGGCAAAAGTGAGGTTGCCACATGTAATCTTCCAAGAAGAATCACCAAAAGTGACATGGTACATGTCATCATCCAATTGTCTAGTGGTAAGGCTTTTAGTCAAAGTTGAGACATGATATACATCATGAAGCACAAATGGGACACCATTACCAAATTGCAATCTCACATCACCTATGCCAACAATGTCATATACATTATCATTACCTAGTTTGACTAAACTTGTAATAGTGCGGTAGGTATAAAATCAATGATGATGCAAGAGGATAACATGAAAAGAAGCCCCTGAATCAAGAAGCCAACATTGAGAATAAGCATATTCAGCATCAAGTGATGAAATAGTAAGTGCGTAATCATCTTAGCTTTACTCCAATGCATTTATCTCTTCTATCTTAACACTGGACTTAGGAAAAATGCTATGATTATCATGAGATTTAGCATTATCATGTACTTTTCCTTTGTCTTTTTCACAGCTATCATTATGCATCTTATGGAACTACGACCTTATGTGACCCTTCTTTCCATAATAATGACAAGTAAGAGAGGACTTAGGGCAATGAGACTTACTACCTAGTTGCCCATGAGACTTAGACTTGCCCCTATTGAGTTTTGAGTCTCTATAATGATTATTATTCCTATTAAGGCCATGTCTAACTCTCATTCTAAGTGCATGAGAAGTGCTCCATCAATATTCTTCATGTTTACTTTTTCTATAAGAAAAGCACCCTCTACATCCTTAAGCTTAAGACCATCATTAGGAGAGTTTGTAGTCATAGCAATTCAGAATATATCCCAAGGCTGGGGCAATGTGACAAGCAAAAACAGAGACTTAATATTCTCCTAAAACTTAAGGCTCTATAAAGTAAGATGATTGAAAATAGAATGAAACTCATTTAAGTGAGAAGACATAGATGACACTTCCTTTATACAAGGTTCCATATTGGGCTATGAGTCTCTATCATGATTATTATTTCCATTACCACCATGTCTACCTCTCACTGTAAGTGCATAAGAAGTATAGCTTGCATCAACATTCTTCATGTTCACGTCTTTCTATAAGAAAATCTCCCTCTGCATCCTTGAGCTTAAGCCCATCATTAGGAGGTTTTGCACTCATAGCAGTGCATAATGCATCCCAAGTCTCAAATAGTGTAACAAGCAAGAAAAGAGACATAACATTCTCCTCAAACTTAAGGCCCTACAAAGTGAGTTGATTGAAAATGAAATGAAACTCATTCAAGTGAGAATACATAGGTGTCCCTTTCTTTGCACAAACATCCATGAGTCTCTTAAGCTAATACGACTCAGTCCAGGACTTTGCTTATCATAAAGATTGCAATTTTTTTTTCTATGATGCATTTTCACCGCTCTCTGTATCAATGACATTGAAGTATACCTGCTTTGATAATGAAAAAATAATGGTAGACTTATATAGCTCATCAAGCTCTTCCTAATTATTTGCATCATCAAGTTTTGGCTTTGTTTTCTCTAATTTCAATGGCTTCACTTTTGCACCAATAACTTCCAAAAATTCGTCTTCTAATATTGGAAGTTAGTGCCATCTAACTTCTTTATGTTGAATATACCAATGTTATTGGAAGCATTTGAAGCACTTGCCATTATGTTTGCCTAACAAAGATAATACTTGCTACTATAATAATAGTACATCAGCGCCCCAAAACCAAGCCAAAAAGCATGTAATAGGAGGAAGTTTGAGCCAATATACTATTGTCCACAAGTACAAAGCACTAGACTACTGATGAATACAAGTTTTTGCTCTCAAAGAAATTGCTCAGAATTGATTTTCAACATGGCTATCCATAAAATATAGTAAATCATGATGTAATTGAAGGGAAACATGCAAAAGACAGCTTCCACTGCCAAGAAAATTTAGGTAGCAACCGGGATATATAATGCAACTAGTACTATAGCATAAACTACCAGTACTAAAAGACTATCAAAACATCCAATGTGCTAGGTATACAGATGCATACCACAATGCAAATCAACATATATCCACCACTAAAAATCCACTGATAATAAGAGATACAAGGCATTCAAATCAAAGAAAAATTAGCCCACAATCATAAACCTATGTAGTGATAGCATATGGATAAACCAAGAAAGTAGAACACAGCCTCCCACAGATTGGAATGAACCAAGATCTACAAAGTAAATACCAAGTACTCCCATTGGAGAAAATCTCGAGTATCCAAACTAGCAAAGGAAGCTCATAGCATCCGGGTACCCAAAATACATTACGTATACATCCCGAAGCCATAGATGATTTTAAGAGCCAATGTATACTTTTATGTTATAGAATATGTGGCGAAACTTGTATTTTAGACTTTCGAAAGTGTGGTGATTTGTTCTCTAAACCAAAGATATCCTATAATCGGTTGGCGAATATTTTTCATGAAAATAATAAAGTAATAAAAGGTTCAAAGTGTTTATTTTGAACTCAAGATGGTAAAGTTTTCTTAATAATAATGTAGAAAAATTATTGAATGAAAGATAATTCAACCAATGACCATGCTATTGCAAAGAAAATAGTACAACTAAAGCAAGGTAAATCAAGTCAATACACATTGATTAAAGCTCAACTTTCTTGTGAGCAAATACTTATAAATAATGTATTGATGAACCACAATGCAACATTCACTTGGATTGTCTATACAAAAGCTTCACCATTTAGGTTGATTACACAAAGAGCAACTTGATTATCTTAGGCTTGCCATCCATCAATACTAGGAACTTCATCATTTTCATGTAGTTTTGTTGATGATGATGATGGTATTGATGTCAACCCTGTGTTGATATCCAATTGATTTCTTCGAGTATTGACCGATATCCAATATGCCAAAGCTCAGTCATCATAGAGAAAGTTGCTTTTAAAGGAACTTGACATCTCTTCTTCACTTGTTTGTATAGGTTGACATGGAGCATTTTGTACAATTGGTGTAACTTGTGTTTCAACTACTTCAACACTAGTAGTGGCACAAATTTGTTGATCTCTTGCTATTCGATATGGTGTTTCAATCTCAATATTTGCTTCATTTCCAAGAATAGATGTATTTGGTTGATTTGTTGATGTCTGTGATGATGAGCGAGATAATTGCATACACATTTGACTCCTTGCTATAGGCAGACCGGCACAATGGGTCATAGATCTCAGGTGCAATCCAAGGTCTTCTTCTCCTTTCCAACTCTCCTTTCTGGCGACGCTCATCTATGAGGTGCATGGGACCATTTGGACCACCACAGTTGATTGCTAATCTTGTCATGCCAAAAATAAGCATTAGATCCTAGTCCATGATGCCAACCCTAGGGATGTTCCTGTTGGTAAAGTCTGGTACCATGTTCTTAGCATGCAAGTCTGAATGGATGATGCCGAAACTATGCACGGCCTTCATCCCGGCCTTCATCCCATCCACTACTAGTGCATGAATAATGTTCAGCATATTATTGATAATGCTCACAATCCTAGCTTTCTCCTTTGCATTGGAAACCTTGTCAGGATTAGGGCTGAATCCCATTGATGACTTGCGCAAGCGCTTGATTGTTCTTCTATATCTACATTCCTTGAAAGGACCCCACATCAATACATCATTTAATATACTGCCATTGAATAAGGGGAAGACCGTAACCCAAGGGGGCTCAAAAGTGAAGGCAATGCATCGCACAATCGATGCATTGACCTTTTGCATCCCCCCACGCTCCACTTGAAACTGTTGTAGCTTGGCATTATTAGATCCCTTGTACATTTTGGCACAAAATTTCAAATCTGAAGGAAAATAACTGATATTATCTATTGTGGCTTCCACACTCTGCCCAAAGGATCCTTCATCGATGTCTCTGCTTGGGTTGATCCCTCAATGTCTACCACATAGTTCTTGCCCCTGACGGATCATCTTGTTGTCTTTTGGAACCACGACTAGGACTTGCACCTATTGTAGTCTTCAAACACTTTGGTAGAGAGGAGGCACCAGACAAGTCCTTCGTAGGACCGCTTTGAATGTGCCATCTCCTCTCTCCGCTTTGTGTTCCATAAGGCCAACTTCTCATTTGATACAAATGATAGTGCTACCTCCCTAAGATCTTCAAGCATCTTAGGTGCGTTTTCAAGCAATGTGTGACAAAGATGCAAGTTCTTCTCAGGATCCATGATTCCATCCAGTAACTAAGTGTGAAAGCCCTTTTTGCTGCAACAAGGCACACATAGCTATACATGCTCAATTGCAAAAGATGACAATGGCAACACCGTTGCTATTAATGAATGATATTTGATCTTCTGTACTAGACGATATAGACTCAAGAAAATGCGGAGTGCTTTGGCAACATTTAGAGCCATCTCGACAAGGCCAATTCCCCCTAGTTTGTGACAAAGGAAAAAAAACATATAAGCATGGCACCCAAGACCTTGCCTCCCAATCGTAAGTTAGATTGCATCACTTGAATATAAACATTTGATATACAATCCTTAATTAAAAACAAAATTACATGATATCAATCTTGGGTTATACTAGTGTTCCATTTAGACTTCAATTGTGTTAAAATTGCATGATATCATTTAGACATTGAACAATGAAGATGCAACATAGATTGCATCAAGTTGTTTTCTCATGAAAGCATAAATACACAAAAAGATTGCTAGAGTTTTAGAGATCTACACACATGAGGACACTTTATGGTTGAGTGTACGACCTAAATGCCCATCCCAAGCAACACCAAACAATTAGCGTGTCAGGACATTACGTAGCCAAAAACATGACCAAATGTCCATCACTTATTTATTCATTTATAGCCCATCAGGACACTATCTAGTCGAATTTACAACCAAGTGCCCATCCCTACCCAAGGGGGAAGGGAGGGTGTCACAATCAAAATGATACATCTATGCTGAGTTCACGACACAATGCCAAGTCAATTGTGACATACTTGTCAAAAGACACTCACTTGCCGACTTCACAACGATTGAGTGCCTACTTAACAAGCACCTTTCAGCCCTACACACACACACCCATCACGAGACAAGTATCATGACATATATACATCGAAAAAACGACACATGCCAATCCACGTATCTCATAAGTGACTAAAAAATACATATGCACAAAGAATCAAAGATACAAATAATGCATGGCAAGAGACCCATCTCATGACACGCATACATGCCAATCAAGGACCCCTTGCCATACACGTGCGTGTGAAGAGTATACACCTTCACACAATGAGTGATACGAGAGGATGGCCTTATTAGTTCTCGTGACGTGCATATCCCAAATTCATGGTGCATGCCAGTCAAACTGCCTCTCCTATCACACATGTGGATGTGTGTACACATACACACACACACATACATGGACATGTTGTGACAAGAAAGGACTGTCTCATGACATCATACACCAAATTCACAGCACATGCCAATCAATGGGCCTCTCTTGCCACACACACCATACCACCTACTTTCTAATCTTTTTTAAATGGTATTCTTGAAAACAATTGGCATATAGTAAGGTGTCTTATTGTCAATGGTAAACACCACCTCGCATTAGAATTAAGTCCCAATCCAATCCCTACGTGGTTTGCTTCAAAATGCTTGTGTGTACTTAAAGTTGTTTCAAGAATCCCTTACCTTTGAACAACCTAGAATGAATTTGTGCTAACAATACTACTTTAGATTCGTTGCTACCCTAAATGAAATTGGTTGCCAACATAAAGCAAAAAGTGTGAGCTACAATCCATCTAAGCGAGATGCATGACTGAGTCTTTGTGTTTTAGTCTTGGTCATACTACATGCTATGTTTCCTCAGTGCAAACCTCAACATATCTTCACAACACCTACAACACTTGCTTCTTTTTTCTCACTTGGTTCCTCCAAAAGACACCAAAGAAAACTTCATGGCTATCTACCACTTTTGCATGAATGCCTTTGAGATGATACAGTGTGGATCTTCTAAGAGTGTCATGGAGCACAAACATTGACTCTCCAAACTCTCTACGTTGGTCTAGCAGGCCAATGACCTCATTGAATGGAAAATAAAGGACCCTAATCAAGATGATCCCAATGTGTTAACCTCTCCCTAAAGAAATCTAATCTTGTCAATCATTTGACACCTCACATTACCGAATCCTCGAGTGCACTCAATTTGATTCATCACTATGCTCTCAAGTTTCCAATGAAAGAGAAAAAAAACCAATGCCTTGCAAAGTTGGCAAATCTAGATGGAGTCGAACCCACAAAACAGCGCAAACCGTAACAAAAGATCAATCTTGTCGTGATCTTTGTAGTCATCTACTAGTTACAATCTAGTTGATTCAGTAACCCAACCTTAAAGTAGCCAACCATCAAAGTGCAATCAACGTCTTACTCATTTGACTTTATTTTGGCTAGTCAATACTTAAAATACTTCAACATGTATTTTCACACCTCAACACTCCAATTGCAATAACAGTTTCACCCTTTAGGATAGCTATACATGTTCAAGGATAAACTTCAAATCCAAGCAACTTTGCACAAGATAGGACTACTGAAAATAGGTAGGCACACAAAATTGGAAAGTTTTTTATTATTCACTACTCACTCAAAACCATGCCTTGATTATGTCATTAGTAAATCATTCAAGCTTGCAAAAGTCATTTCTTGTACCTCTTGTGTTGTTTTCTGATGACAATGGAGAGGCAAGTAGCAGTTCTATAGGTGAGCAAGCAAGAAAATGGGCTTCCAGCTCAGAACACAAAATAGCATCTTTAAACTACCCATACATGACATCTCCTATGACACTTTCAACAGTAACCACCCCAATAGTTGTATCATGAGCACGTGCTTCATTATCACCTTCTCCAGTAGCTTGAATTCCTTGTTTATTGACTAAGCTCTTTGCCCCAGAACTGGGGATGTCTACTTTCTCCATGATACACATGAGGTAGTTGCAGCAACAGCTTTCTGACTCTCATGATTGTCCTCTCCTCCTAGATCTGTAGCCCAGCAGCCTCAAGTGTAGCTCTAGTGTACAGAGGCGACAGACCCCTTGCGAAGGGACCCAACTTATTTGCTCCATGTGCCTTGATTGCTGCTATTTCTCTTTGGCACACTACACCAACCTTGTAACCTGCCTCCATTAGGCATCTCACGTGGACATGAAGATGAAAACTGGGTACACTAGCAATAAGGAAGTTGCGGTCCTTGTAAGCTAAGATGCCCAGGACCCTTGCAGCAATCTCAGCATCCTCCCCAAAGATCTTGTATCTGTAGCCCACTTCTATCAGCAAGAGGACATCCTTATATTTTTCCTTGAGCTCAACCACCTGTTGTTCTAATGGGGTATAGTACTCTTTGGAAGAGGCCCTATGCTCAGCTACCGAAGCAAGTGTCCTTGTCATCTGAAGCTGGGAGCTTTTTGATGAACCTCTTATGCCTTGCTGGGTCAGAAGCAGGAATGTCAAAGCTGGAGCTTTTTGATGAACCTCTTATGCCTTGCTGGGTCAGAAGCAGGAATGTCAAAGCTCTCTTTCAGTTTCCAATATGCAGAGACAGTCAAGGAAATTGTTTCCTCTTGGGGTGGAATCTATGGCTATTTGGATATCAACAGATGTGTTTGCATCTCAAGGCATACTTCTCTCTTCCTCCTCCTTTTATAAGTAACTCATTCAGAATGAAGGTGCTCCTTTTGAACTTGTGTTTCTTCATCACTCAGTAGGGTCGCTCCATTGCAGATTTCAGGCCGCTCAAGGTCGATAGGATTCAAAAGCTCTGCGTCATCATTGCCCATGTCCACGCCACCATTACCATCAAACTCGGGGCTGCCATGCCAAAAGTTGTCATGTGTGAATTCAGAGCTAGGCCATTTCCTTGATGAGTGATGCCCAGGGGACTTATTGCTAGGGGAGTCGATGCTAGAACCGTGTTGAACCCTGCAGAGGGAGGCGGATGTCCTTGCGAGAGGCCATTGGACGGTCAAAGAGCAGGGAGGCAAGCACGCAGGCGAGGCGATGGCTGGCAATGACAATGGCTTGGGGGTGGAGAAGCATGACATGACTTGTTGTTTGTGCTTCATGATGATAGGCAGCAATCGCTTGCCTTACCATGAATGACTGAGAATGATAATATGAGAGAGAGAAAGAGAGAGTGCCGCCTACTTTCATAACATTACCCCTTGCTACCTACTATTGTCCATGCATTTGGAACCAAGTTCATGTCTCTCAAAAGGAATGTATGGTTTACAAGGTCTTTGGGAAACTCATATCCTAGCCCATGGAGGTTTTGCAGGTATGCATGATGACGAGGTTTTTGCACTACTCATATCCTAGCCTATGGAGGCTTTACACGTGCAGCCTAAAACCAGCTTTTGTCCAAACAATTGTTTTTTTGCCTATTGAAAGCTAGGTCATTGCATTTGTCAAGGTAAATGCACCAATGATAGAGCCCCACTCCGAAGCACATCGATGTATCCCCCATTTGAGAATTGCTACTTCTCCACTACTATGTCACTTTTGTGAGTGACCACAACCAATGAGAGCACAATGTGCCTACCAATGACTGGCCCATTGGTGTGATCTTATTTTCTCGAGGTCAATCTCCTTCTAGCACATTAGAGATTGGATGCTATATTGAATATTTTCAATTGTTGGTCCATGATAAAAATTTACTTTGAAAAGGCAAAGCAAATTATATTATAGTGTAAACAAAATACTTTCATTTTAGAAGTCTTTGCATTAAAAAACTAAAGTGTGCTTTTCTTGGTGTGGTTACCATATATGGATCTCCAAGTTTTTGAAGGCCTTAGCATTCAACTCGAGTTGGGATACATATTTTCAGATCCATTGATCGACATCGAACATTAATTGAGGTGACTATGGTATAGTATAAACATAGTTTCCTCAATACTCCACACATAAAGCCAATCTTCGGTTCCTCTCTTCTTGTTTCAAATACACCAATGTAAATGAATTGGATCTCCTTTCCTAGGTCATCTAATTACAGGATTATGAGGTTGGTTTGTTGGTTGAAGCATTTGGGATGACACTAGTGTAAATCAATTGGATCTCCTTTCCTAGGTAATCTTATTAGAGGATTATGAGGTTGGTTCATTGGTTGAAGTATTATAGACATGCAAATTAGTAACACTTTTTACGATGTATTTAATGAGTGTTTTCATGCACCCAATTTCAACTCTACCACATTTAATTTAGGCATTCCAAAAAGTCAAGAAAAAAAAAAGAAACAACAAGTTTAGGGTAAATAAAGAGTTATATATATATATATATATATATATATATATATATAGAGAGAGAGAGAGAGAGAGAATGGGTGTGTGAGCTTGTTCGAGGTGCTAAGATGTGCTAGTGCTCATATCCAAAGCAAAAGTGGAGAGAACCCTCTTCTTCAAAAATCCAAGGCTTATATGTTTATCATTTCCTTATATAGAGTTTCTTTGTTGTTTGTTGTTGAGTAATATAAATTTTCTATTTGAACCATTGCAAATCATATGCCTTTTTGAACACTTGTGAATGCATTTTTGAATTGTAATTTAAATGTTTTTTTGAATGGGTTTTTAGACACTCTATTAAATTCATCATGGAACATGCAACATACCTTCTGAAACTTTGTTTAGGTTCATGAAATATTCTATTTAATGCATTGATGAAAATTGGATTTAATAATGTATTTAATTCATGTTTAAAAACGATAGAAACCATGTGCAAACATGTTTAGGGTTTGTTAATGCCTGAGAGAAACCTATGCAAAAGGGTTGTTAATGCCTAATGAAATGATCTTTTTAATGTTTTTGTAATCGCCCTTTTTCATGTTGTTTTTAATGCCAATTTGAATGTTGTGTCAAGCATGATTAATGAATTTGCTAAAGCTACTTAAGACCATGGTTGACTTCCTTTCTTGATACTTTTCTAGCTACTTGCTAGTCTACTATGACAACATCACCACGTGCATGCTTGCCTAAGACCAAGCTTTGGAAGGCTTGGTTAAGGTCATGATTGTGTAGACTTGTTTAAGGCCTCAACTTTATGCTGCCTATCCACTACTACTACATCACCACTTTCTTGCTTGTTTAAGATCAAGACAATGCTTGCTTAAGACTAAGACTGTGTATGCATAAGATCAAGACTATGTAGGCTTACTCAAGACTCACCATAGCCATGCCTACTTAAGACTACAATTGCTTGTCTAATACCACAAATTGATTAATTGATTGCCTAAGACTAAGGCTTTCCTAATAGGTGGCATGGAGAAACACGATAATTAAATTTAACAAGTTTCCAAGAATGTTCAAAGCTATATGTGCTAGAGAGCTCAATAAAAACATTGTTGGAAAGGGAAGGATTTCATTTGGTGGTTTCTTGGAGTATCACCACGAAACAAGAAATTGAGCAAATTTGATATTGAAGCCATTCAAGATGAAGTATGAAAGTAATCAAAATATTCCAAGGGTGTTGACTTGGCCCACTTCCTTATGCTAGCCATAAAATCCATTTCCAACCTCTTTGGCTCCCCCTGCCTTGAGATTGGCCTCTACACTTGTATGAGGCTACTCCTATGAGTCATAATACTATCCATGATTTTTCCATAGCAACTACTAGCTTGGCCTTTACCTCTACCTATGTTAGAGGAGAGTGCCTTTTCTGAATTGTTCTTGCTTCATGACAAAAATGTATTTTGTGTGGTAAGAATTGCTTGTGCTCCTAACCAAGGTCAATTAGTTGTGAAAAATTGATGGAATATTTTTTAGTAGTCTAACTCTTTATTTCTAATGTGCTTAAAATTCTCAATAATCCAATTTACTAGCTTACTATGAAAGTGCTATTTGAAAGGTGGAACAAGAGTGAAAGCACAACCAGAAGCAAGAGCTATGTAGGTTCAAGCAAGAGAGAGCAAGATGGTGTGTGGGATTTCTAACAATCACAATGGTGACCTGCCTTCCCTTATTCTATTATCATAGAAAGAATAGATAACAAAATGGCAATGATGGGTGGCCACAACATGCAATATACAAGTGTGCATATCCTAAGTACAAGAAAATGTACACAATTAGGCACAAGTAGCCTTCAGCCCCCAACAACCTCCCACTTAAGGGAGAATATGCATGAGTGTAGGGAAAACAAAAAAAATAGTGACAAAGTACAACGTATACATTGAAATACAACAAGACAAGGAATCAATGCCATCTTATCCTACACACATGCTATGTCAAGTCTAGTAGCTAGCATAGTATACATCAAGGTGCCCACCACTACAAATGCATGTGTGAACTTTGCTATATTGGCCTTCTCATCATCTAATTGGGGACAATCTGTCTGATTGACCTTCACACAAGAAAGTAATGGGTAGCCAATCGGCTTACCACGCTATATATGGAATGCCTCAAGGACTTTACGGATGTACTCCTTCTATGATAAGCAGAGAAGTCCCTTAGATCAATTACACATAATGCACATACCAAGGATATGAGAGGCATATCCCATGTCCTTCATCTCAAAGCTCTTCTTGAGTTGAGTCTTCAAAGCATCCAACTCATCATGAGCACTCCCAACAATTGGCATGTCATCAACATATAACACCAAAATGATAAGAGGCCTTCTTCATATAAAGAAACAGATTTGCATCACTATGAAAATAACTCTATAAAAGTATAGATACATCAGACTTATGGTACCATTCCCTAGGCGGGTACTTAAGTCCATAAATACTCTTTTTCAACTTGCACACTATCTATTCCTTGTCCTTTTTTTCAAAGTCCTTAGGTTGCTATGTATCACCATATCTAAGAATGATGCATTTGACAAACCAAATCCAATTTATTGTGTTTATATTTGGGAATATTGCAAAAAGCCTCACATCCAAAGACTCATCCTTGCAAGTGTGCATACAAGGGAGGCTTACTAGACCATACCTCCTTGCAACTCTACCACCCAGAGCAATGCATGGGAGTTGATTAATTAGATGAACAATAGTGGTAACTATCTCAACCCAAAAGTACCCTAGTAAGCCAGCCTAACTAAGTATATTGGGAACACTTTCCTGAATAGTCTTATTCATGTGCTTTGCAATAGCATTCTAAGGTGGGACATAAAGGGCAGTCAACTGATGCTTAATATTCCTCTCATTAGAAAACTACTCAAATGCCTTAGAGATATCACCCCCAAGTGTCAGATCTTGTGGGAATTTCAGCCAATGCCTAAACTAGTTCTCAACCATGGCAAGAAAGCATTGAAAAGTGGATAACATATTTGATTTTTACCTGATATGGTAGGCCCAAACCTTATGCGAATAATTATACTGTGAGACTACATTTGGAGCAAGAAGCTAGTCCAACACCTCTTGTGCTTTTGCAAGTGCACCACATTTGGCATACCTATCCACAAGAGCATTTCTAAACACAATCTTGCCCTCCAACATCCACATTCTAACAATCTCATTATGAGTTTTTTAACCCTTGTCAGCTACTCCTATGGCAGCACATGCTTTCAAGGTATAGCTAATCGTGACAATGCCCTTTTCACCATGCCCATGGTCAACATATCCAGCCATGAGTGCCTTCCAAGAGAATGTGTTTGCAACTGATAGCTTATCAAATACTTGTTCTTCTTTTGCAAGAGAGTCACATCTACCATATATACCAACCATCACACTGCTCGTAGATAGCTCCTTGACCCACTCTAAAAAAATTCACCATGCACACATCATTCTTTATCTAGGCATGTGAAACGCCACAAGACTTAAAGCAAAGGACAAAAGTTACATCATACACAAACATATCTTGCTCTTGCATCTCCTCAAAACATTGTAAAGCCTTGTCTTCCTCATGATTCTCAAAATATGCCTTCATCAGATTAGTATGTGATACAACATCTCCTTACATACATGTGACCTATTGCAACAGAACCATACCTCCCATACATGTCTACCAACACATTTCCTATTGTATGTATTTCCTAGCCTACTCTCTTAATGCCCCCAAGGTCCCACAAGCTTTCAAATACATGACAAATGTCATAGCATCTATAGGTATTCTTTGTAGATACATCATTTTGTAACATCTCAATGCTTCTTCACAAGGCCCATGTTCTACATACCCCAGCGAGCATGGCATTCCATGTGACCACATTTGGAACTGGTAAAGTCTCAAACACCAGATGTGCTTCTGCAAGGGAGTAGCATTTGTAGTACATGTCCACAAATTTACTGGCCACATACAAATATGCTTCCAAGCCCCTCAAAATAATATTCTCATAGTTAGAAGTATTTGCATTTAAATAGTGATGGCATATAGCGTGGGTGTGCTACAATTGTCATTATAATCAAAATGATAGAAACATGGTAGCCAATTTTCAGAGTGAATTGCTATTTATAATGCAATAGAAAAGCTTATCAGTGAAGGCATATAATCCAAGTTTGTTGAAATCTTACCTTGCTTGGTTTAATCAGTGAAGTTGTTCAATGCTGGATGTGGGGGCACACTGTTCAATGCAGAATGTGGGGGCACGCTGGGTGGTTGGGGCATGCTGGAGGTTGACAAGGCAGGTCATCCATGTAGGCTTTATACTAAAGAACTGACTGAGGAAGACCACACACAGGACTACACAGCAAGGAGGGCAGTAGAAAATGACGTGAAGATGACGTATTAGTGCCTTAAGAAAATGACATGGTGAATACCAAGTTAGTGTGAAGACCACCATTGCAACACATCCAAAGTAATGCATGAGTAGGAGCACACTGGGGGAGAGAGAGAGAGAGATTGGTTTTGAGAAAAGGGGGGGAAGACTTTACGAAAAAAGAAAAAAAAAGGAAGAAGAGAGGGATGTGTGTGTGTTTGTATATGTGTGTGAGAGAGATTTTATTTCATGCTTTTTAATTTTGAGAGAGGGAGTATATGGGTTGATTAACATATAGAGAGAGGGGGTATTTGTTATGAATCATGATGAAGCAAGATGATATTATGGCACCCATGTAGTAGGTTGTGGATAAATACACGCATGGGTCCCCCTATGCATGTCAGTCGTTGTTGGTTATGGACCCATGTTGGCTTTGAGAAGGAAAAAGGTAATGCTGCATCTTATCAAAGCATTTTAGAGCTTCATCACTGTGACCATTTTGTGTATCTCTTGCAATCAGTGATAGTCTCAAATCTCTCAAAGCTAAGCATAAGAGAGAGACTATCACATTTATTTAGGATGAAAATAGATGCACCTTTACTGATGACTAGGATATGCTAATGTTTTCCACAAGCATCTCTCAATGCTAGCCGAAGTTGAGTCCAAGAGTGTTGTTGGTTGGTCCTAGTGTGTTGCTAAAAACTTTGATGTTGAAATGGAGAGAGTCCTTGGCACCTTGCTGAAATTAGCTTGCTCTTGGATAAACCATTCATTGAAGGGGAGGTATTATTTGTGGTCAAGTCTATGAAGAGGGGAAGACCCTTAGCATTTATGGGTTTTAGGTAGATCTTTTTCTTGCTTTGCAACTTTCAAGATGCATGCTTCAAAGATCTAAGTAGCTTTAGTTATTGGATCATGAGTACCTCAAACCTTTTGGTTCTAAGGATTGTGTATGTGTATGTATATGTATGTATGAATACAAGAGTAGATGTAATGCTGAGTAATGTGTGTGTGTGGAGGGGTATGTGTGAGTCATGTGTATGAGTATGTAAAGAAGGAGCAAGGATAAGTAGTATGTGACATGTGTTTATGTATGTACTATGTGTATGAGTACATATGTACATGTGGCAAATGTTTCTATATATATCCCATAACTTATAAATACTGTGGCAAATTTAATATATTTCTTTCAATATTTGTTTCGCATGAATGGTGAAAGAGCCTTCAAAATCTTGATATACCTTAGAAATTTTGGTGAATTAAAAATTTTGGAGCTATAACTCAACCTACTCAAGTTTCCAAAAAAAATCCAAAAAAATAAAAGTATAGCCATTTGGCAACATATAGCCACTAAAATCATCTATGCCTGGGGCATGTATCTTCAATATATCTTCAATCTCACAAGTGGAAATCATTGAAGCAAATAGCCAGTACCAAAATGCAACTAACTGAGCTCAAATCTAAGATGTAGAGCTCAACATAAGCATAACCAGGCATAAACATCAAATAAGAAAAGCACCAACATAACCATGTAACGTAGCCAAATAACATGTGGGCATTCAATACATAGACATTCACTATGAATGCTTGCTATCCAAATTTTTCTATAGTAAAGAACCCTTCAAATGTTAAGCTAATCAATCCAAAAAAATTTCCCAAGCATCAAACCAACATCATGTATTAGAAACTTGTCCCATAAGAATTACATAAGACATAGGCATTCAAATACATGATGTCCATAAGGTATTAGAAGATGTATATCATGAATCATAGTTTGTGGTTGAAGATATTCAGCCTAAAACCTTGCAAATGGAGCTCAAGATAGAGTCAAATAAGCTAGGAGGAAACTCCAAATGGCAAGTGGCAAGTAGGAAGAGTGCTAGGAGCAATAGCCTAATGCTATGAGTGCAAGGATAACCCCTAAAATTATACTACAATTTGTGGGCTATTGACCTCGGGGCTTCCTTGCTATGTATAACCCTATTGGGTCACTTGGGAAGCTCAAATATATTTGGGGAGGGGCCTAATAACTAGTGGAAGGGCTGAAGCTCTAGCAAAGATGCAACAAGATTAATGCATACCTTGGTGTGTGGCTACCATGAAAGCTTTAGATCAAGCTTCTCTTCCCAGGCTGAATGCAATGTTGAGGAAGATGCTTGAATATTGGCTTTGATATCAGTTAAAAGGTGGAGCAAGAATGAAATCATGAACAAAAGCAAGAGCTAAGGAGATTCAAGCAAGAGAGAGTAAGATGATGGTAGGAATTGGGTAGTCGGCCTCTAACAACCCCCAAGACAACACCACATGATAAAGACCAAAGATCTCCACTTAACAAAACCCACAAAACAACACCACTAAATACATGATCAAATATTTTTTATCACTCACTCCTCACGGAGGCTTCAACTCAACACTTAAGCAGTTTAAACCTTCAAGCTCAAAATTTACCATTTTTAGAGAGAATCTGATGTGGAAACAATCATGCCTGAGACTCTAACAACACAAGCTCTCATATTCACACAGCTCCTATTTTTTAGGGATGGCTGCCCCTTGCTTCCCCTTATTTCCTAGATGGCAAACATGCCCTATGTCATGTAAAATTCCATTCGGGTACTCAAAATCGGAAGCGAGAACACGTTCCATGTATGAGGATATCTCTTCCTAAATGAGGCGCATGTCTCAAAACTGAAATATCATAACCACGTGTCAAACATGCATGGTACCACTTGGGATTTCCATCTTTCTACCCAACTCCCACTAAGGGTAGGTGTTAGAAAGGAAAAAAAATGATATTTGCATGTGTTACCCCACTTGACTCCACGTAGCATCATGTCTCCGATCACTCATTTTCACCCAATATGATTAGCCATCCCCTGGTTTGGAACACAAAGTGTGAACAAACCTCTATTAAAAGCTTCGAAAACATCTAACAAGACAAACTCCTTTTCCTGAAAATCTCAGAGCACTGCACATAACAACTAATAACTTTCTAACCAGGTCTCGGTTGCCAAGCTTCAAAAAGGAAAGTTGTAGCTCTCTTTCCAATCTAGAACTCACCAAATTAACTCAGAGCCAAATTCTTTGATCTGTTGTCCTAAAACAGCTCTGCATAGCTTGTAGTCCTAAATTTATGTATGCAGTGTGCTTCAGACATAGACCTCCCAAAAACCATAACTTTAACACCAAACTTGACAGAGACCTTTAGTAGGTGTCAAAGCAAACTTTAAATATGGTGTCCATCATTTATAACCATTTGATTAACACTAGATTTTTGAAAATTGAATCTACCCCAAATAATAGACTGGAAGCAACCTACTCTATGTATAGTTTGTACATTACTTACATCCTCTTTATTTACAAGATTCTGCATATATATTTATTTAGACAAAACCCATTGATTCTACTATTGTGAACAGTCCCATCTAAATCTTGTAGCAAGTAAGTGCCATTTTCAAACTTCTACTTGATGAGGAAAGGTCCTTCCCATCCAACTCGAAACTTGGTTTGAAAAGTGGAATCCAAGCTACTGTCATATCTCATAACCAACATTCCCTCTGCAAGATTCTTATTCTTCAGCTATGTAATGAACCATTCCCTTCTCTTCACAGTCTATTTTTCATAACAATCCATTGCTTGTTGCCTATCCAACTGTAGGGTATGCAAGTTCACTCCTCTATCAATTCCCAATTATCTTTGATCTAGGTGCTGATTTCTTACAAAATCCATTGTAGGGAACATGACATTCATACGTAATAAAGCATCTTGACCATGTATTGACTAAAAAGGGGTGAATCTTGTACTTTTCTTCTGCATTGTTCTACAAGCCCACAAAGCTTGATGTAGATAATTGTCCCAATCTTTAGGATGATTTTCCACCAACTTAAAGAGAATCTTTTGTAACATTCCATTGAATGCTTCCACCAGTCCATTGCATTGAGGGTAATGAGGAGTAGTAAATCTATGTTTCAAGTCCAGTTTCCCTGTCAATTCTCTCAATAGATTATTTTTGAAGCTAGGACCTTGATTTGTCACTATTTCTAGTGGTATTCCAAATTTGCAACATATGTCCTCCATGAGGAGTTGAGTTACATCCTCTTTCTTGCAATTCCTTGTAGCCTTAGCTTCAGGCCATTTGGTCATATAATCAAATGCAGTAAGGATGTAAGACTTTGGTGTTTTCGTACCAGGCAAAGGTCCAATAAAATACAAACCCCACTTCTCAAATGGTCCATAGGTAGCAATGGCTTTAGCAGGTTCTAGAATTAGTATCCTTTTTGCATATGATTGGCAAGCATGACAACTTTTACACCAATGAGCAACATTAGCACACCTGGACTAAGCCAAGTAAGTCCTGCTAACAGAATTTTCCTTTCGATAAGCTCAAAACCAAAGTGACCACCACATGGTTCCTCATGATAGGAAGATAAGCAAGCAGGAATCTCAAAACTATCCATCCCCCTTCTCAGTACATTATCAATCCTCTTCATGTACAACTAATCATTTATGAGCACATATGCCCTAGCCTTTCTGAAAACGGCATACCTTTTGTATTTATTAGTCAATGACTTTAAATCCCTAGTTTTTAGAAACTCTTCAATCAGATCAAGACTTTCCTTGCCCTCACAAAAGAGCATCTTCAACCAATTCATGAGCTCTACGGTTGTTTTCCTTGTCAATATGACAAAGTTCAATTTTTTGCAGCTGCCTCATGAGACCTTTTATCTTAAACAACCAGTCCTCCAAAATATCTTTATTGGCTTTCCAAACATTTTGAACCTATCTGACCACCAACATAGCATCTCCTTTTGCAACTATCTTCTTGTATCCCAGTTGTATACATTATTTCAGGCCAGCATGTAAACTCACATATTCAGCTCTTGACAGGGTCTTCAATGCAAAAAGAGGAAACTCTACATTGTCCCTTGAGAACTTGTGGTGGAATGTAACGAACTTTGGAAAGGTGAGGTCTTTAATGCAATGGCCCAAGGCAGAGTCCTTGCCTAAGCCTCCCTTCCGTTTGCCACCTACGTGGCCAATGAAGCCATCTTCATACGCCACAAGCTAAAAAATAGCAAATATACCTAGTGAGTCTTAGGAATTTTTTAATGGAAACCAATATGGTATCCAAATGAACATAGTTTGCGAAGCAAACCTTCTGATTTTCATATAAAACAAGCAACTCCTCACTCCATATTTGAATGGATGATTGGCTGATTTGCAATGACTTAGAAGTCATGTCCTTGTTTGATTTTCCCAAGTGAGAAACAATCAAATTTTTTGTGTTGCCTCGAACTCTTCCTTTGAAGGAATGGATGACTCATATCGGAGTGCATCCTTGTATATCATAGTCAAAGTCTCTGCTATGGATAGGTGTTTCGTTTCCTTGACATTTGAATCCACAAAAGCAGATACTTATCCCAATTCGGTACAATAAGATTAGAAATTGTTTCTAGATTCTATGCAATAATGGCTAGGCAATTCTCCTCCCTCATGTTAAAAAGGACCTGATATTGGATAGGATAACATATTTCCTTTCACCTCCAGTAGGGAAGGAGGGGAGCAGAGCTATGGGAACCTCACCAACACCCTCCTCAATCTCTTATTCAACAATAGAACCCACCACCTATGTGTTCTCCCTTCTCAAAGCTTCAACATAGAATTGAGCACTTTGCTCCCTCTCACTAGCCACATCTACTAGATATGAAACTTGTTGCACTCCCTCTATCTCCACTTCATAGGGTTGTGTATTTTCTAGGTCTTGGACAAGCTCTTTCCCTTCATCCCCTAAGAAACACATGAAAAAATCATACAAACTTGTGAAAGTACTCAATGAGATGGCACTTTTGATTGTGTGCAGGGCATTATAGATCTACCTTCTTCATGTCCTCAGGAACACTTAGTACTACCTATAGAACCTTTTCCTTTGGGGCTTATCAGCAAAGGCATCATTCATATGAACATACTGTAGACCATCTCCATAGGAATCTCTTTAGTAGAAATCCAGTCCAAAAAAGTTGTCTCATGTTCCTTGAGGTAGACTCGCGAGGCCTTGATCCATTCCTCCATAGAGGCAATGATAGAAAACATATGAGATACTTGTGGTAGCAAATGATCTTGTTCCACTCAACAAAGGAAAACTACAAGCATCTCCTTAGGATTGCATTCACTCCTCTTAGGCTCTTGTGCTCGAGCGCTAGGAGTGCCTTCAATACTAGCAAGCTCTTGTGCTAGAGCATTAGGACTAGCTTCACTCCTTGTAGGCTTAGGAGTCCCCTCCATATGTTTCACCTATGTAGCATCCATATCTGTAAATACAACTATATGAGAAATACCAATATGAAAAGGGGGACCTAGACAACATGAGGGGGGGAGGGTTTCAAAATCTTGAGATCCCCCCTCACGTTATGGGGGTCCTTATGGCAGTTTGGGGTAGGGTGGACCCGCACAACACGAGGGGGGTGGGATTCAAAATATCGAGCCCCCCCTCACATTGTGCGGGTCCTTGGTGATTTGGGGTCAAACAAGACCAATACAACATGGAGGGGGGGCGGGGAGGGATTTCAAAATATCGAGCCCCCCCCCCCCCCCCCCCCCCCCCACCCCTTGCATTGTGGTGGTCCTCCCCTTGCATTGTGGTGGTCCTTGGTGGTTTTTTTGGGAGGGGGTACCCCACAATGCGAGGAGGGGCCCTCTAGATTTTGAAACCCCCCTCCTCGCATTGTGCGGTTCCAACGCTTGAGTGAGGGAGGGGGGTGAAAGCTACTATACTAAAACAATAGAAGTCCAAAAGAGAGTGCAATGAGGGCCACACCTTAGGATAGAGAATGAGAATGAAGCAACACGAATCGGGGGAGAGGGCGAGAGAGAGAGAGAGTATAGTGATAGAGAGGGAGCGAGTAAGCACAAAAATAGGGGGAAAATCTGCTCCTGACTCGTGACTCTTTATAGCCTTGAGTATTGCATGCAAGGGGACTATGTGCACATAGTCCCCTTGAATGAAAAGGGACCATAGTGGAGAATGTAGGGGAGCTGCAGAGCTCTACCCCGAGACCTATGGCCTGCTTATTGATCAAGCGTTTCAAGCCGAGCGGCCATGGCTACCTCTCACATAGCCGATGCACAATGCCTACCTTGTGGGTGTAGTGAGCTTACCTTGATGCTCGATCGAGTTCCCTCCTCTCTCTCACACTCCGGTAGCTCCACGATCCTTGTGGCAAGCTCAAGAAACCTCAATCCCTCTCCGTCAAGCTCCATCATCCATAGCCATGCGAGACGAGAGGAGAGAAGAAGAGAAGGGAAGATGAAGAGAGAAGATCGGGAGCTTGTTCTCCATGATCCCTCACTCACACACACTCACTCCCTCGCTCCCTCACACTCCCTCAATCCCTCACTCAAGCACAATAAAGAAGGTAAGAAGCAAGAGAAGAAGAAGAAGAAGCTTTAGCCACACCCAAGAATGAGCTTCTCATTCACTTTTGAACTTTATATACATGCCCTACTTTTTGGGTGGTCATCCCCACTTTTTACATGGCCGGCCATTAGCCTATGCCCTCTTTTCCTATTTCCCACCATTCTAACTTATCCCGTTCCCACTAATGCACACAATTGGCACGGGAGTGAGCTCGGCGCTCTTTTTACAAGGATTTAGGAGCGCCTTCATATTTAATGGCGTGCTTTTACTCTTTTCTTTTCTCGAGGTGACACCATCGTTCAGATTTTCAAAGTCTGACCTCCCTCCAGGACGCCTTTTCCTTTCTTTGTCCTGTGCCTTCTTGGTTGTCTCCTTCTTCCATTTCTCTCGCACTTCTGCTCCATTTTTCGTTCTTCTGTGCTGTGGTAAACATTACCCCCTCCTAGCGGAGTGCCAGTCCTATGGCACTAGGGTGGGGAGCAGCAAGGTAGTTAGGATTGGTGTGAAGTGGAAATGGCAGGTAGATGGCCACTGTCAAAAAGGCGGCGCTGCGATGAGGGATGGTGGGGTGTTGGTTCCTGGTGGTTTGGAGAGGTTCCAGCTGCGTTGATCTGCATGAAGATGCTCGGCCTTGTTTACACAGTTGGAATTTGTCGTCGACGATGATTGCCAAAACCGGGGCTCCGTTATCAGTTGAAGAACACATGGTGCCTAGATGTAGCCAATGGCGGCTCGATTGAGTTACGAACAGCCTGCAAGAGAAAGTTGTGCACTCCCTAAGGGGGTATTTGTCTCACAGTGAGGTGTAAGTGCATGTGTAGTGGAACTGGGAGGTGGGTCTAACCTTGGGCAACCTTGGGCAAGCCCTTGGTAATGTCTCACAATTGAGGACCCAATTCATGCATTGTTGGAGATGTAGTGTAGTGCAGAGCTTAGGGTGATAGGTCTGAAAGTCCTGCCCTTGATGTGCCCTAAGCGTGGAGTGGGGAGAGGGGCTAAGAGTGATCCCTAGGTGCCGTGAGCAAAGTGTGTGCTTCTTTTTTTTTTTTTTGATGGGAAGCCATTTGGCTAGTGCCGATCACCGTCAGTTCAAGCGCAGGGAGATCGTAGGCATTAGGATAGAAAGGCACGACTTTGGAGGTATTCTTTAATTGCATCTCGGGCCTTCAAAGGGGTGGATGACAAAAATGGGTGGTTACACCTTGTGAAGTGGGTGTCATTCATGTTTTCTAAGAGCTCCAAGCAAAAGGAGGGGAGGAGCGATGCCCTCATCATTAACCGAGTCATGGCTCTACTATCGATGCCTAGATTTATTTTAAAAAAGAGGGGGAGAAGGTGAGCTTCTTTAGCAGTAGGCTTTTGTAGTAATAGGAATTTGAGCAAACTAAGGTAGTTGTAGGTGGTTAGGAAGGAAGGATCCGGGTAGGAGGAGAAGTCCGTGAGGAAGCGGGTGATGGATGGAAGAATATCCTGCTATCTAACGACTAAGCATTCCTAGGGAGTTTGGGCATTTACATTATATATTTTAGGGAAGTCAAAATCCTTGTGAATGGCACGGTCATAGTCCACTCCATGCCGGCGGGGGTAGGGCATGTGGGAGGGGTCATTTCGCTCCTCGGGGAGTGAGCTGCAGAAGGCTGTCCAGGCGTCAAAATTGGTGTCCCAAATCCTCCGCTGCCACTTTGGCTGTGCCTCGTAGCCTTGGACGGATTTGGGAATCCGGTTCAGCTTGTCCTGCCCCACCAGTAGTCTGCAGGGCTCCTGCCTCCACCGGGTCATAATTAGGCTTCTTTCTTCCACCCAATGGTTCGCTAGGTCATTGGCTAGCTCCTTGATTTTGGATAGGACACTGAGTGGCAGCACCCTGTCCAGCAAGCGTGGGTAGGAGAAGGACATCTCGAAAGGCCTCGTCTGAAACTCCCGGTCACGCTAGATGACCAATTCCTGCGGCCAATCAATGGGGTTGGGGTCCCTTTGTAGTGGTACTGGCTCGTTAGAGAATTGTCTTAGCAATGATCGGCTTTGCATTGTGCATCCTCTACCAGCTCCTATCTCCTTCTTGTGGCTGCCACAATGTGCTCCGGCATGTGTGCCTCTTTAGTGTTGTCTGGTGGGAGGTCGGGTAGACGGGGATTGGGCACTTTCTAGAGTTCTTCGTCGGCCTCTTGGTCCGAATCCGAGCCTTCCTCGGTATCTTGTTCGGCCATGGCTGGGATTGTTTGCAATGGTGGTGTGGGAAGCTCATGCTCTTTGAATCCCAGGTCCTTAAGCTCAACACTGGAGAGGCCGGCACTACGGAGGTAGCTGAATTGTTGTTCCTTGGTGAGTCCCGTGCTGGTGGGGAGCTCCCGTTCCTGAAGACCGTACCTTAGCGCCTGGGTAGTCAGTTCTAGTTTTCTTCTCACCCTCTCCACTGAATCATTTCCCTGTGCTTGCATGACATGGAGCACGGTGCTACTGAGGAAGGCTTGCCTTTGGGCATGGGTGCATACATTGGCTGCTTCAGCTCTAGATTGGGCAAGCACTCTCTCGCACTCTGCCGCCGCCAAGTGTTCCATTAATTGCGTGATTCTGTCAAAGTTATTTGCTTCCCAAGTGTTGGCCTTTTCATCCATATTTTTTCTTTCCTCTTCCATCGCACTCGCTAGTGTGGTCATCATCTGTTGTTGTAAATTTGTTAAAGTCCAGAGCTGATGCCACTCCCTGGACTTTCGAGCCAGCTGCGCTTCGGCGATTTCCTTTGCTTGAGTTGTGATGCTAAATTTATGCTCTGCCTCATTAATTTGTTCTGACCTCTCCTGAGCCAGCTGCTCATGGCTCTAGATTTTTGCAAGGTGCATTCTCCATTGCATGAAAGCCATGACCATGAGGGCCTCAATGTCTTCATTAGCAGCTTCCAATGCCCCCTACAGCCTTTGTACCTCCTATTGTTGTTCTTGCAATTCCATTGCGAGGGTTGAGGACTGGCCCTATGCCATGAATTCTATCTCTCTTTCTATCCTATTTTGCTCCTCGAGCTCATACTAAAGCTTTGCCATGGCGTCCCCCTGCCCCTCGCTCAGTTCACCTTCTTGAGTTGCCAATAGGCCGTACCCCTCTAGTCTGGCCATTCTTTACTCTAGGTCGGCATACTGCTGTTGAGATATCGAGCTCCACTCGTGATACACTAGGGTGACCGTTGTGTATTTATGTCACCGACTTGTCAGTTGCAGACGCGGTTGGTACACCGCCCATGAATAATAGCTACATGATAGCTATCCTTATCTAGTCTAGTTCGTGGCTCAGTTATATGCCGCCTTAGTTAGTTGAGTTTGGTTTGAGACCCATATATAGGGTTCTTCTATTTCTTTGTATGAGAGTTCTTTTGGCTTACACAACTAAGAAGAGTAAAACTGTTTTCAGCCTCCACCTCTGTGTGTATTCCCCCATTGTGCAAGCAAGAAAGCTTCAAGTGAGACTCATTCTTTCTCTCCCAAAATCTTGACATGGTATCAGAGCCTTGTTCGTGGTAAGGAGCTCAAGAAAGCAAGCCAAGCTCGCGGTGTTCTGGTAAGAGGAGCAGTGTTGCTTTCATTTTCTGTTTTGGGAGCAGATCTCTGCAGGTAGCATAGCCGGAAAGTGCAAGAGTGCATTGTCTCAGGTTGAGACGCCCTTCACGGTGAAGCAAGAGGGCAATATATGCTGCGGGACAAGGCTTTAGCCCATGGCGACCTTGTTTTTTTGATTTGAGGCCATTTTGGGGCCTGTTTTGGAGGTGGAAGTTTTCTGCACGCACTCAGGAAAAGGCCCTGTTTTATGTTGTGTGACCACCTTTCTACAGGTCGGTAAACAATTACCACAGAAATTGCATTGTTTGCTTGTGTGTAGAGACATTGGGAGTTACAGAATCATCCTTGGTTCCTGTTTATGCAAAATCGTCACTAGGAAGTGACTGTGTGGTCAAATACCACTTTCGCTAGTTTTGCATATTTTCCCTTGTGAGGGTGAAGCTATGTTTTTTGCAGTGACAGAATTTTTTGCAGTGTTCTGTAATGGCGTCTGATTCTCTTTCACAGATTGTCACTGAAAAGCTTGACAAGAACAACTTCCAAGCATGGAAGTTTAGAATGACGAATTTCCTTATGGGAAAATGATACTGGGAATTTGTTGCACGAAATGAAGAAGAACCAGTTCTTCCTGATGTTCCCAATCAACAGCAAATGCAAGCATTTAAAGCATGGCATGAGAGAGCCACGAAAGTTATGTACTGGCTGTCTATCAGCATTTCAGACTCTATGATTGTGCATATTCAAGATGCAAGTACGCCAAAGGAGGCATGAGATACTTTGTCAAAAATGTATAGCACAAATACGCAAGCCAGGAAAATGCAGCTCAAGCAAGAGTTGCACAATGTGCAAAGAGAAAGTATGAGCATCAATGACTACCACATAAAGGTGAAGAAGATTGCAGATGCACTTGCTTCCATTGGGTCGCCAGTGGAAGATGATGATTTAGTCTCAGTGACCTTGAATGGTCTAGGAAAGGATTATGCACAGTTCCGAACATCCATTTCCGTCCGTGAAAGATTTCCTAATTTTGAGGAGTTGATTGCTCTTCTAATTTTCGAGGAGCAGAGAAATGGTGGTGCATCTTCTTCAGGAGGAACTTCAAAAGAAGCAGTCTTCTACTCAAATGCTGGAAGAGGTAGAGGTAGAGGTAGAGGAGGCCAATATGGAGGCCGTGGTAGAAATCAGAATATGCAGCAAACTCAAGAAAACCAGTCCTATGGAGGAGGATGTGGTAACTCTAGAGGCAGGGGGAGCCAAAGAGGTCGTGGTGGATCGCAAAGAGGCCAAAATGCAAACAGTAATGTTGAATGCTACTACTGTGGTAAAATGGGTCATATGGCTAAAGACTGCTATAAAAAACAGAATGACATCATGAATGGAAAATTGCAACAAGGGAATTATGCATCTTCTAGTAGACAGGGTGATGACAGAAATGAGCATTTGTTTATGGTGCAGCACATGAACAATTTTGTGACAAGTGCAGAAGAAAGCAATGATGTATGGTATGTTGACTCAGGTGCATCAAACCACATGACAGGTCATGCAGAATGGATGGAGGATGCAAGGAAAATGGAAAAACGAGGATTTGTGGAGACTGGTGATGATACCGCACATCCTATTGTGCAGATTGGAAAAATTCCTTTGTCTATGCAGGATGGGAAAAAGAAATACCTGTCAGATGTATTTCATGTCCCGAATATCACCAAGAATCTGGTTTCTGTTGGTCAAATGGTTGAGCAGGGCTTGCAGGTCAGATTTAATCCTCATGGATGCTTTGTTGAGGATATGAAAAATAAAGGTCGCTTGATAGCAAAAGGAAAGAAGAAGGGCAGAATGTTTACATTGGATGCAGACATGTCTGAATTGAGTGCAACAATGTTTGCACATGGGACCGGTGTAGTTGCAGATATTGATATCTGGCATAAATGCATTGGTCATGTTAATGTACAGCGACTTAAATCAATGCAGGCCCAAAATATTGTTGCAGGTTTGCCTAAATTCAGGGTTGCAGAAATGCATAAGGTATGTGAAGCCTGTTAGTTTGGAAAACAGGCACGGAAACCATTTCCTAGACATGTTCAAGAGAGTGAGAAGCCATTGGAATTAATCCACTCTGATGTGTGGACTACTAAAGCTGCATCTCTTGGAGGCTGTCATTATTTTGTCACTTTTATTGATGACTATAGCAGAAAAGTTTGGGTGTATTTTATGAAAAAGAAAAGTGAAGTTTTTGGGCATTTCAAAACCCTTAAAGCTATGGTTGAAAAAGAAACATGCCTGCAAATAAAATGCCTAAGGTCTGATGGAGGGGGAGAGTACCTCTCAAATGAGTTTGCAAGGTTCTTGCAGGAGCATGGCATAAAGCAGCAATATTCATGCAGTCATACCCCACAACAAAATGGAATTGCAGAAAGGAAAAACATGAATATTGGAGAGGTATCTCGTGCCATGCTCAATGAAAAAGACTTGCCAGATTTTTATTGGGCTGAAGCAGTTGCTACAGCAGTCTACATAATGAACAGGACTCCCACTGCAGCAATACATGGAATGACTCCAGAGGAGAGGTATACTGGTAGGATACTAGATATTTCTCATTTGAAAATTTTTGGTTGCATTGCCTATGTACATGTGCCAGATGAGTTGAGATCCAAGTTGGATCCAAAAGCTGAGAAGTGCATCTTTATTGATTACTCTCTGCAGCAAAAAGGGTATAGATGCTATAACCCTTCTACTCGTAAGTTTACAGTGAGCAGAGATGTTGTTTTTTATGAGATGAGTAGCTGGTATAAACTAGTAAATGTGATTGATGATGTAGATGCACAAAATGGTAATGTTGCACAGAATTCACAGCAGCAGTCACAAAATATTAGTGGATTTGGAGCGTCCTCTAGCAGTGGTTCACATTCTTTGCCATGGACAGGCAGATTGAGATCAAGAGAATCTTCTCAAAGTAATGCAGATAGTGGTATGCACGTATCACGAAAAGGAAAAGAAAAGGTTGATCAGCCCATGCTTGATGTGAATGTAGGTCACTCTTATGTGGATGGTGAATCCAGTGGCTCAAAACAGAGCATTGATGATGAGTTGGGTATTCCTTCTATTGTTACACCTGGAGTAAGGAAGACCAGGGATGTTTTGAGAGCACCTGGGAGTGAATCTACTTTGTGTAGGTCTACGAGAGCTAGGTATCCTGTGGATAGGTTAAAATATGATGGATTTACAGCCATTCATTATATATATATGGTTAAAGTGATACAGGAACCAGAACCCACTTCTTTTGAGGAAGCCATGGGAAAAGAAAAATGGGAGAAAGCCATGGATGAAGAAATGGATGCCTTGGAAGCAAATGCTACATGGGAATTGTTACCTTTGCCTAAAGGTAAAAATGCAATTGGCTGTAAGTGGGTTTATAAGGTGAAGCACAATGCAGATGGTTCTGTGAATAGATACAAGGCAAGATTAGTAGCCAAGGGGTGTGCACAAACATATGGCATTGACTATGAAGAAACATTCAGTCCGGTTGCAAGGATGGCAACCGTAAGAGCAGTCATTGCTATGGCTGCATCAAAGGGATGGTCTTTACATAAGATGGATGTAAAGAATGCCTTCTTGCATGGTGATTTGCAAGAAGAGGTCTATATGGAGCAGCCACCAGGTTATGTACATGCTGTTCATCCTGAGTTTGTTTGCAGGTTGAAGAAAGCCTTGTATGGCTTGAAGCAAGCACCTAGAGCATGGTCTGACAAGATAGGACAGTATCTTGTCACTATTGGCTTTCAGATTTCCAAGGCAAATTTCTCACTTTATGTGAGAAAAACAGAGAAAGGTATTATGCTACTTGTCATTTATGTTGATGATTTGATTATGACAGGTGACAGTGATGAAGATATCCTTCATGTGAAAATGCTATTGAAGCATAAGTTTGAGATGAAGGATTTGGGAGAGCTGCGTTATTTCTTGGGCATTGAGGTGATTAGATCACCAAGTGGGATACAGCTCTTGCAGAGGCAGTATGGATTGGACATGCTGTCCAAATATGGGATGACAGGCTGTAAGCCTATTTCAGTTCCTTTGGAGCAGAATGTGAAGCTGAGCGCAGATGCAGGTGAGCTTCTAGAAGACCCTACTATGTACAGATGCATAGTAGGAAGTTTGATTTATATGACTATTACTAGGCCAGATTTGAGCTATGCTGTTGGATTGGCAAGTCAGTTTATGCAGGCTCCAAGGAAACCACATTTGGATGCGGCTAGAAGCATACTCAGGTATGTGAAGTCCACATTGCAGTATGGACTATTTTATGAGACTGGGGTTCAAATACAGTTGCATGGATACACTGATGCTGATTGGGCTGGTAGTATTTCTGATAGACGATCTACCAGTGGATATGTGTTCTCTTTTGGGAGTGTTGCAGTCACTTGGAGCAGCAAGAAATAGCCTACAGTTGCCTTGTCAAGCACAGAGGCTGAGTACAGGGGTGCAGCAATGGCTGCATGTGAGGTAGCTTGGTTGCATAAGCTACTTCATGATATGCACCAGTCTACAGATGGGCCAGTTGTCATTTATTGTGACAACATGAGTAGTATACACTTGGCAAATAACCCAGTCTATCATGCTAGAACAAAGCACATTGAGGTGCATTATCACTATGTGCGAGAGAGGGTTTTACTAGGTCTTATTGATCTAGTTTATGTCAGCACAGAGGATCAGGTAGCTGACATATTCACGAAGGCATTGGGCGCAGAGAAGCTGCGCAAGTTCAGAGACTTTCTTGGTGTGCAGGAATTGGGATTGAGCTGGAGGGGGAGTGTTGAGATATCGAGCTCCACTGTGATACGCCAGGGTGACCGTTGTGTATTTATGTCACCGACTTGTCAGTTGCAGACGCGGTTGGTACACCGCCCATGAATAATAGCTACATGATAACTATCCTTATCTACTCTAGTTCGTGGCTCAGTTAGTATGCCGCCTTAGTTAGTTGAGTTTGGTTTGAGACCCATATATAGGGTTCTTCTATTTCTTTGTATGAGAGTTCTTTTGGCTTACACAACTAAGAAGAGGAAAACTGTTTTCAGCCTCCACCTCTGTGTGTATTCCCCCATTGTGCAAGTAAGAAAGCTTCAAGTGAGACTCCTTCTTTCTCTCCCAAAATCTTGACAACTGCTGCACCAGCAACTTTAAACTCCGTTGCTCGGCCACTAGGTTCTGTTCTTCATCCTCTAGCCTCTGTCGTAGGCGGTTCTCATTGTCCTGGGCCTCCTTCTTCTTTGCCTCCAGCTGGTCTTGTAATGCGTTGACCTCCCTTTGCCGGTTAGCCTCTTGCTTTGAAACTTCGAGCTTTAGGGCCATCGAGGTTTCCCTTTCTTTCTCCAGCTCTAGTATGGCCACCTTCTTTTCCTCCTTTGCCGCTTCTAGCTGCGCTAAGACCTCGGCCACATAGGCATTGTAGTCTACTCCCAGTGACAGGGGGCTGTGGTGGTAGATGCTTCAAGTTTCTGCCGTTTAGGGTCTTTTCTGGATTCAACATCAACGGTGGCACATCTTTTTGTGTCGGGTTCTGGGACAATATCCGCCACCTTACTGACGAGCATCTGCATCATGCTCATTAGTTGGGCCATGTCTGGAGAAGGCGCAAGCTGTGGGCATTTGGGGTGTCTGTTGGCGTCGGCACAAAGGAGGGAGGCAGGGGATGTAGTAGTTACTTTCCCTTGCCTATGATCATCGAGGTTGCCCTCACACTGCCACTCGCTTTGACTTCATGGTGAGGACCATAGGGGTGGATTTCTTCTGGTCTATGAGCTTCTTCAACAGACCTGCGAGTGGCCTCAGTCAACTCGGCCAATTTCTTCATGCTTAGTTCGTAGGCTTCCTCTTCCGCCCTTCTCTGCCGTTCCTCTTCTGCCCTTTTTGACTCCTCTTTGATTCTTGCGAGTTTTTCCTCCTCCTCCTTCTGCAGTTATTCTTCCAACCCACATGACTCTTCTCGAGCCCCGTTCACCTCGGCTTGCTCCCTTTTGCTCAGTGTCTTCGCCCTCTTTTGGCCCTTGTTGTCCTTCATTTGCATTTGAGGCCTGGCCTTTTGCGGGGGTCGTACTTCAGGGTCCCCTACATCGCTAGCCGTCCTTTCACTTGAGACTTTCTCCTCTCAACGTGGTGAGTCTTGGTGCTCAATCTGCTCTCCTTCCATGCCAGCACCCTTGATGGCCTCGTCAATGATTGCTGTAAGTATTCCTCCGTACCTGATCGTGGAGGTCTTGATGGCAAGTTTTTCCCTCGTGGATCGCACGGTGGAAGTTGGGGAGTCCCCACTGGCTGGCATTGCGGCTGTAGCTAGAAGGGCGGTGGAACTCTTTATATTCTTCTAGACGAAACCATTCCAGTCCACCTCCTCTAGAGCCCCTGCCGCAATGCTTTCTAGTAGTGGTATGTTGATCCTATTCGTGAGGACGTTGTACCTGTGGCTGGAGAAGAGAGAACGGATCATTTTAGCCTACATCTTTGTTGCCAGGTCTGGAATGTCGGCTAGACTAATTCCATCGACTGTGTGTACATCTTCCTTTTTGACTCCCAGCATGGCGTATACGCCTCTTTTTGGGCATCTTTCCTTTTTAGGCACAATTCCCAGGGCTCTTCAACAGTGGCGGTGTCAAGGGGCACTTGTGCCTGTCTTTCTTGATTACCTTCCCTTACCGTGACCATGCTATAGCCTCGTTCTTCATTGAAATTTCTCAAGAATTCTGCGCACATGCTATAGTCGACAGCCTGCCCAACTTTCTCTACGTACTTTTGGAGGCTGCATTTGTTCAGCTCTCTTACGGCCGGCTCCTCCGAGATAGCCTCATCCAGGTTCATGGTATGCTTGAAAGTAAATTGGCTGAAGCCTCGTGTTTCGATGCTGATTTCACATTTTGTCATTTTTGCTTCCGTAAATGGAAGTCTGCCTTGTCCTGCCATGGTATGTGCCTTTCATTACCCCAGTCAACGTTAGAGATACGATTTGCTTCATTCCTAGCATATACAAGAAAAAAATGGCGTCAGCTTACTGGGCAGACTTAAGGAGATGAAACTTTTTTAGAAACAATTAACAAACAACATCTTTTCCTTTTTGCTTCCTTTCCTCTTTTGAATTTAGTAGGGCATTGTTAGCCTTCACCCTTTTGATCGTCACTGCCTCTTCTTCCCTCTTTTCTAAGTGGCACATGGGAGGGAAGGCTTGCATGGGCTGTGGGGTGGGCTACTTGGCCATAAGCCAGGTATACAGGTTAGGGTTGTATTCACACTGGGCATGGCGATCAAGTTTTCCTGGTTGCAGGGAAGCTTGAATGATGTAGGTTAAGACGTCATGGAATATGTCTCCCGAGTTGAGGCGACTAGCAATGTGCAACTCCTCCTCTGTGAGGAATTGGTCGATGTACAGGTGGGCCAGTAGCTGATCATCTAAGTGTAAGTTGCATGTAATGGCCAGAACTTTGAATGAAAGAGGTGCCACGTATGTAGGGTCGCGTTCAATTGCTTTGATTGCCCTCCGTTGCTCAGCATTAGTCATGATCTAGCAGCCTTTTTTCTCCCATTGGAGTCGTAAGGTGTACCATAGTTGTAGGAATGGAGAAGCATAGCTGGCAAGCTGCACAAGCTCCTCTAGTTCACGTTCTGGCATAGAGCGAGCGAGCTTGCAGTATGAGTTGACTAGTCATCTAAGAATAGCTTGTTCCTTCGAGATCTCTCCATTAGCGATTAGCTCGGCCGCAATTTTGGGAAACCTGATGGTCATGAACTCGTAGTCCTCCCAAGTGCATGCAATGAGCAAACATCGGACGTGAGGGGTTCATCAAGAAGTCCTAAGTCAAGTCTCTTGTAGCTTCTAGCGAATGTAGTGAAGGTATCATCCAACTCCTTGATGCACGTCACTACGTCATTCCCGGAGGTCTCAGCGAGATCCTTGGCCACTGTCAGGAAGGATCATCTTTCGTATGAAGGTTTCAAACCTGCTGGTGGCGATGGACCAGTTGGGCTAGATAGTAGTGACTCCCTTGCAGGGGTTGTAAATGGAATTGTGCACTTTGGATCATTTGGAAACGCTGCGGCGAGCTCCCGTGCCCTAGGGAGCGTGCTGCAATCCATTTGAGTGGGCATGGGGGTGTGCACCTTGTCTGACCTGGATGGTGCTGGATCATTCGATTTGGGGCACTGAAGGTGCTGGGTGGCCTTAACTGTCACTGTTGTTGGTTTGACGTTCCGTGCGACTTGTGCTTTGCCTATGTCGGTTTGTCTAGCTGGAGTGGGGCTGCCCAAAGTTGACTCTTTCAGGTGTCTGACCTTAGGCACCCATATCCAGGGATTGCCCTCATAGTATCCCTGTGCTCACAAGAGATCTTTTGGCATCCATCGTGGCGTGGCGGTGCACCCATGTCAATGGCGCTTGGGCTGCCTCTTAGGCCACGACTGATAATTTTTGCATTTAGGAGCATGTTTCTATGGTCTAGCAGGAGGCGGCGCTCACCGTTGCGGCACCCATATGTGCATGGGTTCCTTGGCCATGTGGATGGCTTGAGTGGGTTTGACTCTAGCGGTTGGGGTACGGGGTAAGGCATTCCTACCCTTTTCCTTAGGCTCGGCTACGGGGGTCTCCATCGGTGGCTCTGCAATTGTAGAAGGTGCAAGATGGCCCTTGCTAAAAGTAGTTACTATACACACACTACCCATGGTCAGGTGAATGCGATCTAGGTTGTAGTCCACATTGCAACTTGTTTGCTTTTTGAAAGTGCGCCCTAGTAGTGATTTATCACCGGCCCCTTTAGTGTTTGGTAACACATAAAAGATGACTAGGATACTCCCAGACTCGACGGAGACAGCTGCTTGGCATTTCCCTAAGAGAGGGTAAGTGTTGCCCCCAAATGGGCTAAGTTTTACGTTCGTGGTCTGTAATTTGGGTTGACCAATGCGTGTCCAATGGTCATGTGTCAAGACATTCCGGTTGGCCCCTTCGTCGATCAGAGCATCAAAAGAATATGTCTGCTCTGTGGCGACCATGATTCGAAGGTAGATGGGTGCCACTGCATCTTCATCATGATTGGTTAGTTTGGTGATTGTGGCCACGCAGATAGCGACGAGGGGGTTCACGCATCAGTGGTTCATGCAGAAGATCGGAAGGGGGATAGTACTTTTTCATGCGACTGCCATTGAAGAAGCCTATTCCTTCCCCTTCGAGCATCTCCAACTCGACATTGCCCGTTCTACTAATTGCACGCACCCGAAAAGACCCCAGCCCTCGAAATTTCATTTTCTATTCGTGCCCTTTCACTGAGTAGAGTAACACGAGGTCCCCGTGATCAAAGTTATGCTTGTTGACGTGCTTGTCATACCACAGCTTTCGTCATGCCTTTTCACAAATTAGAGCATGGGTGGCTAAAAGCCGAGTTTCTGTGAGATGCTCTAGTTCCTCTAAATGATTAATCCAAGCCTCTCTCCCCTACCAACACTTCTGCACTGCTATTCTCAAGCTAGGGACAAAAAATTCTAGAGATAGAATGGCCTCTGTCCCATAGGTCAGCTTAAAGGGTGTTTGCCCGATAGCCGTCTTATAAGCTGTCCGATAAGCCCACAAGGCAGCCATCAGCTTATTATCCCAGTCTCTTCGTGATGTGGATACTACCTTAGTAAGCACGTTGACCAGGATTTTATTTGTAGACTCCACTTGGCCATTTGCCTATGGGTAGTAGGGGAAGACCTTCTATGAATGATCAAAAAGGTTGAGAGTAGGTGGGATATTACTTCGTTAATGAAGTGTGCACCTTGATCACTCACTAGTTTAATTGGACACCCAAACCATGAAAAGACCTGTTCCCATAGGAACTTCGCACTAGTCCTAGCGTCGTTTCTTCTGGTGGCTCGCGCCTCCACCCACTTCGTCAGGTAGTCTATTGCCACAATGATGTAGCGCACCTAGGAGTGTTGAGCCGTTAGACTAATAGGTCCGATGAAGTCAATGCCCCATTTCTTGAAGGGCTGTCGAGCTACTATGGGGGTTAACTCCATCTTATCTTTGCGCATAGGTATCTTAGTCCTCTGGCATTCATTGTAGTGTTTGACGAACTTAGCGGCGTCGCGAAATAGGGTGGGCCACCAGAGTTGGGATTGTAATACCTTATGGGTAGTCATGTCCCCACTAAAATGCCAGCCAGCTATCTTGCCGTGCGCCTCTCTCAATACATTGTGCATCTCGTGCTCGCACACACATCTATGTAACAGCCCATCCTGTCCCAACCTATAGAGTTGGCCAGCAATTAATTGGTATGGCTGAATTTTTAAGATGAGTCTCCTTAGCCTGGCTTTCTCAATAGGTCTCTCTGGCAGGCCATTTTCTAACACTTGGACAACATCATCTGCCCAGTAGGGTGTCAAATTAGCTCTAAACAAGTCCCCTTTGCTAGACAGGCCAAAGAGGTGCACGTCCGGTAAATCATCAGGGATGCCTTAGCTAGCAGCTTCCCCGGTGGGTATGCGGGACATGCGATCCGCCATGTATTACTGCTTCCCTTTGTGCACAATCACTAAGAAATCGAACTCCAGCAGGAGAAGTAACCACCTTGCTATACGGCCTGCGGCGCATGGCTTGTTTATGAGATACAACAAGGCTTGATGGTCCACGTAAAAGACGAAGGGTGTGGCCAACAGGTAATGCCTAAATTTCTTCACGGCGAACACCATGGCTAGCCCTTCCCTTTCTGTAGTGGAGTAGTTCATTTCTATTTCGGTGAGCTGCCTACTAGCAAAGCTCACGGGGTAATCAAGACTATGTTCACCAGGTTGGCAGAGAACGGCTCCGATGGCAAATTTGGAGGCATCTATATGTACATGGAATGCTACACTTCAGTCTGGGGCTTGTAAGATGGGTGCAGTGGTGAGGGTCTTCTTTAACTGTTTATATGCACATTGGCTTTCCTCAATCCACTCGAATACAATCAATAGCTTGTACAATGGTCTAGCGATCAGCGCGTAGTTTAGTACAAAGCGTCGGTAGTATCCCGTGTGGCCTAAGAAGCACTGTATGCCCTTGTAATTGGTGGGCGGTGGGAGATTGGTAATGGCCCTAACTTTTGAAAAGTAAGTGGCAATGCCATTCCATGACACTACATGCCCTAGGATGCATCCGTGCTTCACCCAAAACTGGCACTTCAAGGGGTTTAGCGAGAGTTTGTATAGTCGGCATCGTTCGAAGACGGATCCTAGCCTCTCTAAGTGTTTGGCCCAACTGGCACCGTTGGGCCAAACACTTTAGCGAGAGTTTGTATAGTCGGCACTGTTCGAAGACGGATCCCAGCCTCTCTAAGTGTTTGGCCCAACTGGAATGTACGCATGGGTTGTCCACAAACACCTCCAGCTCACGTTGCAGCATATCCTTGAAGATCGTGCACATTAATCGTTGGAAGGTTGCAGGAGCATTCATTAGCCCAAAGGGCATAACGATGTAGGCAAAGACACCCCACTCCGTGGCGAAGGCCATCTTGTGCCTGTCATTAGGATGCACTTGCACTTGATTGTAGCCTAAGAATTCGTCCAAAAAGCTGTAAGCCTCTTTGCCTACTACTCTCTCCAGCATGTGCTCGGTATATGGCAAAGGGTAGTTGTCTCTCTTCATAGCAGCATTCACCTTCTTGTAATTTACGCACACTCGAATCTTGCTATTCTTTTTCATAACTATCACTATGGGCGATACCCAATCTGTGTGCTCGATCTCATATATAAATTCCGCCTTCATAAGCTTATCGATCTCTTCCTTCATCGCATGAGCATGTTTGGGATTCATAGGGTAAGGTCGCTGCTTCGTTGGCACTACTTCTGGGACCATGGGAATGTTATGGGTCACAACCCTAGGATCGAATCCTCTCAGTTCCTCCAAGGACCAGACGAACACATCGACATACTCCCGTAGGAGGGCCACTAGCCTAGCCTCCTCCTCCTTGGTCAAGTCGTCAGCAATGAACACGAGTCATGGTTTCTTTCCCTCCTCTGCCAGGTTGACTTCCTTGACCCTGGCGGGTCCCTCAATTGGTTCCCTGGCTTGCCCTTGTCTCTTTGCTCCTAGCAGAACCACCACTCTATCACCCTTCTTAAACTTTGTGAAGCATTTGGGTAGGTCCTGTGGTTTCCTTTGCCTCTCTCCTTCCGAGTCTCTAGTTTGCTTCCTGGTCCCCTCCTTAATCCGCTTGCACCTTAAGTGGACTGGCAAGTCCCCTTTAGTGCGTCTGACATTAGAGGGTTGGGGTATTTCAGGATCACTCTCTATAGTACTGACTTCAGACTCCGAGTTAAACTAGCATCCCTCGCTTGAGGAAGGGGTTTTGCCCAGGGGTCATAGTTCAGTATGTGATTTTGTCTTCAGTATTGGGACTACCAGCGATTGTGCCACCCTTGCCTACTCATAATCCATAGCTCCCACCTGCTCCAGCCAGGTTCTATTGCATTCCATCTGCACGACACCTTTTCCATTCCTTTCCCGTTTCGGCCTAGAGTCTGCCTCAATTTGCTCGATTTCTCTCCCTTCAGTGTCATAATCTATCGTATTAAACCCTCCCTCACTCTCGTCCGTCTCAGAGTGACAATGCTCATACTCCTTATCACTGGAATCTTGCCCCTCCGACTGCTCGTCATCCCCTAGGTTCTCCTCTTCGATCTCCGCCTCGTTGGTGATTAAAGCCCAGTTGTATGATAGGTTGAGATCGTGCACTTTGGTCAATTCCCATTCAGGTCGAGCCAAGAGATCGCTTAGGGGCTTTAGATTAGCCGCTTCGCTGCCTTTTAGTTTAGTGGTTAGGTACCCTACGATTCCCTGAAGCTTGAGCTTGTTTGTGGGGGCGTGGAACGAGACCGGTCTCCCTGGTTCCCACGAGCTCCCTGCCATCATGTAGAGCAGCACCGTGGGTTCCTCTGCTGGCATGCTTGGTGACTTAGCCACTTGCTTATACAACTCTTCCTCATCCGAGAATGGTAGGTCAATGGTTGCCAAGACATGCATCCAATCCCTCTCGTCCTCTAGGCAGGGAATGTACTTGGTCAGCGTCCCATAAGGCTTGCATGCCTAGGCATCACCTTTTAGCATGGTCAAGATAGCATCGAGGTTGAGTGGGTTAGTTTTCCATGTGTCCATCTCGACCCTTACCGCTTCCGTCCTATTCCCCAAGAATATGAGGTTGTTTCCCCAGTCTTCAACCACTCGTGCATTCCTCTAGCCGGCCTAGCAGTATGTCGTAGTCCACCCCCTTCATGACAATGAAATTTACGGAGAGCTGCACTCTTGCAATCTTTATTGGCTAGTTTTTTAAGACCCCGAATGGTCTGACCTTCATTCCGTTGGCCAATGTAACATTGAACCTAGCCGCTTCCACAGGTGGGTTTCCCCAGCCCTGTAGAACTATGTGGCTCAAGACACTGACCCCTGCGCCGGTGTCCATAATTCCTTTCCATGTTGAGTCCCCTAAGGCTAAGACAGGCAGGACTGCATGCATCTCCATGCCTTCCCAGAAGGCGTTGATGTGCAGTGACCTTGGAGCCGAGTGCAGCGTTAGGCTTGGAATTTGCATGACTGCGTCCTGCTCATGCAAGTCAGTGGTAGCATGCTCCCCCTTTTCCTCCACCCAGTGCTTCAATTCTCACCACAATGGAGGGTGCTTCCGAAGCAGGTCTCCCAAATTAATGGTCACTAGGGTGGTTACTACGGTGGTGAGGAGATTGCTGGGTAGTTGGCTTTCTCCTCGGTTACCACTCTTTGGCCACATGTCGTGGCTAGCTTGTTGATAAGCTTCTTCCTGGTCTTGCCTTTGTGGCATCTCTCGTGGTGTTAGCGCATTCCCCGATTGAGGTCGCGCTGGCGACCCGAGTGTGCTTGCACTAGAAAGGTCCTCCATCGGATCCTCCAATATGGGTTCTATATCTTTAAGGCGTTCTTGGGCATCCATGACCCACTCCTTCACCTTGGCGATAGCCTCAAGTTGTCGCCTAGGATGAGGGTATTCCCCCACCTTGGCACTACCTAGTCTCATCATCTTGGGGGAGGAGGTCTCTGCCTCCGCGTTTGTGACCCCTCTCCCTGCCGCTAAGGTTGTAGCTTCCTCGGTCTTAAGAGTGATCCTTGCGTATGCTCTCTTTCTCCTTCTCCTCTGGCTTTTCTTTCCTAGCGAGGCTGTGTCCAGGTTACTTGGTCCAGGCAGTGAGATGCCTATTCATCTTGTTTGCGCTCACGTCATGACATGCAGTGGAATGGGTGTGTCCTCTCCGCCAAAGGTCTCTACACCAAACAGCCCCAAGGGCACGGAGGGCACATTGGCCGGATTGGCTGGTGGTTTCTGCCTAGAGTAGTCAGGAAACAAGTGCGTGATCCCACATTCGGTGCACCTAAGGTCAGCCTTGTCCTGATTTGCATGTTTCCTTTCTGGGCAGCGTGATGATATATGGCCTGGATGACCACAGGTCCAACATGAGATTGGGTCCTAGCTTGGTTCTCCAAAGCCTCTGCCTCTTTCTCTGCCCAGCACCATCACCGGCACCAGTCGATAGTCCATCAGGACTGGATTGCCTTCCACGTCATAGGAGATGTATGGGTTTACATAGCTTTCTTCTTCACTAGGTTCCTCCACATAATGAACAGGAGCGCCAATCGGTGGTTGGGTTACGTAGGGTCCTGGTGGTCTGGGTATGCCTATTGGGTTCATCTTTAGCCTAGGGATGGTTGGTCTTGGGTCGTTTGGTGCTGGGAGGGCCAGCTGGGCTCCGTTGCCAAGGAAGTTAGATGGCATGTTGCCTAGGTAAGGAGGGTTGTATTGCTGAGCGTATGAAAACCTCCTAGGTTATCTGTAGTGCAACGTGTCATGTCCAAACCTACTACAGTTTGAACACGGTCTAGATCTAGGATCTTGGCACTCGGCTGGGAGGTGGTTTCCCCCATAGTGTATACATTGCACGTGGGATTGCGTGGGCTTCCTTATTTGTTCTTGCAAACATGCAAGCTCCATTCTCACCTCCGCCAGGTCCTGGCCTTGGTCGACTCCCTTTCCCTTATCCCGTGTGCTAGAGCTCTCTCTCTCACCCAACATCGTTGATCGCTCTGAAGCCCTCTTGCCTGCAGCGTCCTGACTGGTGTTCCTCATGCTTCGCTCCCTCAACTGGTCGTCTACTCTTATTGCTTCATCAAAAACCCTAGGCAGCACGTCTCTGTGTAGTGTGGAGTTACTAGCCAAGGCCTTGTAGAGTTCCTTGCTACGGATTCCATTTATGAATACTGTAGACACAACCTTTTCGTTAGGTCGCTCATTGGCCGGGATCCTCTTGAAGAGGCTATGTACATGTGTGACGCAGTCTCTTATGTCCTCCTTTTCTCTTTGGTTGACATTCATCAAGCGGACGATGAGGTTGTCAGAGTATCCTACCTCAGAGAACCTCTTGATAAAGTGGTCCTTAAGATGGGCAAAGTTCCAGTGCTCGATTGCATCGAGGGTGGTGTACCACACCCTCCCTTTGTCACCTAAGCATAGCCCAAAAGCTTGGGAGCGTTGTGCAGGGTCTGTGAGGCCGTTTTCTTCACAAACCTGTTCGAAATGCTCCACAAATCTATATGGGTCATTGCCAGGTTCGTACTTGTCTAGTTGTTTCGCCACTATAGGGATCCTAGATTGCCCCTTTGCCCCTTGTGTGACCCCTAATCCTGAGAGTAAGGCTGTGGCTAAGGCTGTTGTGCCCTGCTCAGCGGATGTGTTATCCATGAGCTCCGTGGTTATAAGTTCACTTAATGACAAGTCAGCCTCCACTGCCCGCTCTCTCTCTGCATTTGGTCCTACCTTTGCTGCTCTAGCCAGGGCTAGCACGCGCCGAGCCTCGTACATATCCACGTCTTGTTGGAGTTTCCTAGCCCTTTGCTCGTGGTTATAGGCAATCATGCTCTCTAGCACCCTTTTGATTTCCTTTTGTTCCTCTTCTAGGGTCGCTATTGCTTCCTCTACTGGCCTACCCTGAACTACCGTCCTGGCCAGCAAGTCATACTCATTGACCAACTCCTGCACCAGGAGCGCTAATTCTCCCAAGTCTAGTCTGTCCTCTCCTGATCCGCCTTGGGATCCTGACATTGCTTCCACTTCCTGTCTCACTAGGTCGTTGATCAACTTGAGTAGCTCTGGCGACGTCAGATTCTCTATGTTGCGGTCCTCCAGATCTTCGTGTCCTCTCAGGGCCCTACAGATGGAATTCCCTAGTGGCCTGCTATGCCTTGGGATCCTCTCCTAGTAGTGGGTTCCTTGATATTATTATGTTTCCTATTAAGCCCCTTGGTACTAAAAATCATTGTTAATCTTATCCACAACCTGTGCTTAGTGCTTTCTAGTGCTAAGTGTGGAAGCAGGCTTTTCCTTTCCTTGTAGTGCACCCTAGGTGATGAAATCAGAAGGTGAGGTGAGGATGCACTAAATGCCTGATGCAGGCTCCACCTCATTGCCTCCGGTTGTGGCCTGATGTGGCTTTTGGTGCAGGTCCTGGCCACTCTAAAGTCTTACAGGATGACCCTCCTGCATTCCCTATCCTGCTTCAGGGTTGGTTAGTTGGGTGGCTGGTCGCCGAACGTTGCATCCAATCCCAATTATGTCAGCCCGATGTCTAGCTATTTGGGGTGAATCTTCGATCACCTTGTCCGGTATCCAACTTCCAAGATCAAACTAGGTTCCCTGGGGGGGGTCAGAGACGTCACCAGGGTACCCAGGACTGTGGCCAAGGTGAATCACCTTCTATTCAAGCTCTAGTGCTCTGGTCCGATTCTGGGAATCGGACGGGTTGGTCAGATTCTGGGAATCGGAGGTGGGAATCGGACGGGCTTCCCTTAGTCGGACGGGGGTGATCCAACCATTGCAATGGGTCGAGTGGCTCAAGTTTGGGACTCGGACACGTGGCCCAACTTGGTGGGCTGGGTGGGAATTGGATTCAACTGGTCCGATTTTCAACTGGTCTGCTTTTCAATTGGTCCGATTATGGCAATTGGACGGTCCGACTCTCGCAATCGGACGGTCCGATTCTGGGAATTGGACGGACTGGTCTGACTATGCGGTCGATGGCCTGCAAGTTGCACACGGTGCCTTTAGGTTAATGCCTACTCTATCAAATCGTGCCGCATATTCCAAATCAATGCGAGCAACAGAGGGGAACATCTCGCATACCTCGAAGTGATAGGGCTCTCAATCGATTAGCACTTTGCGATCTCCTGCAGCTCTCTCCCTCTCTCGCTCTCTCCGAGGCTCCCAGTCTCATAGTCATCTCAGAAAACAGGGTGTCAAATGTGGGCACTTTAGTCTGCTGTGCCCCTTATTACCTCCCACAGTCTATTGTAGACTCAGAGACTAATCTCATACACCTCACTAGCCAGATGTCTGAATCTGCGCCCCAACTTCCTTGTCTCCCTAACAGCAAAACCCTTCTGTTCCCTTCTTTTTCCTATCCTACCCTTAACCTATTGCGACAGAAAACAGAAACAGAAATAAGGATAGATGGTCCTACTCTACATTCAGTAGCAAATCAAAATACTTACTTGCTCCAGGGATTAAAACCTCCTAATCCTCCTAACTATCTCAAGCACTGGTTCAAGTTGCAAACGCTACTGCCATGCTCGATATGATGCACGTGGCGCTCAAGGCTCAATTATGTCTGTCCCGGTAAGGGAACCAAAATGTAGGGGAGCTACAGAGCTCTACCCTGAGACCTACGGACCGCTTATTGATCAAGAGTTTCAAGCCGAGCGGCCATGGCTACCTCTCACATAGCCGACGCCGCGCAATGCCTACCTTGTGGGTGTAGTGAGCTTACCATGATGCTCGATCGAGTTCCCTCCTCTCTCTCACACTCCGATAGCTCCACGATCCTTGTGGCAAGCTCAGGCAACCTCAATCCCTCTTCGTCAACCTCTATCCTCCATAGCTGCGCGAGACGAGAGGAGAGAATAAGAGAAGGGAAGATGAAGAGAGAAGATGGGGAGCTTCTTCTCCATGATCCCTCACTCACACACACTCACTCCCTCACTCCCTCACACTCCCTCAATCCCTCACTCAAGCACAAGAAAGAGGGTAAGAAGCAAGAGAAGAAGAAGAAGAAGCTTTAGCCACACCCAAGAATGAGCTTCTCATTCACTTTTGAACTTTATATACATGCCCTACTTTTTGGGTGGTCATCCCCACTTTTTACATGGCCGGCCATTATCCTAGGCCCTCTTTTCCTATTTTCCACCATTCTAACTTATCCCGTTTCCACTAATGTACACAATTGGCACAGGAGTGAGCCCGGCACTCTTTTTACAAGGATTCAGGAGTGCCTTCATATTTAATGGCGCACTTTTACTCTTTTCTTTTCTTGAGGCAACACCGTCGTTCAAATTTTCAGAGTCTGACCTCCCTCCAGGACGCCTTTTCCTTTCTTTGTCCTATGCCTTCTTGGTTGTCTCCTTCTTCCATTTCTCCTGCACTTCTGCTCCATTTTTCGTTCCTCTGCGCTGCGGTAAACAGCAAACACATGGCATGCACCTTTAACTCTCACATGTGTGGGTGCACATTCTTTGTTGATGTGGCATCGAGTGACGCTAGCACATGTAAGCATCATATATAGCAAAATGTTTGATAGTCGATTGATTTTTCACTTTGCACTTTGCAAGCCTCTCAAACCTTCATAGCTCTCAGCACTCATCTATGGTGGCGAGTCTCTCTCCCTCTATGAAGCCCACACAATGCAATATGGCCATAATGAGTTGAAAGAGCACCATGGGCTACCACAACGTGAGGGGGACTGTGGAAAAATCTCGACCCACTCTCGTCGCATTGTGTTGTCCCCCTAGTGGGGAGCCACACAATGTGAGGGGGAGCCCTCTCAATCTTGCCACCCCTTTTCCTCACGTTGTACGGTCCTCCCCCACCCCATTGAGAGCCACACAATGCGAGGGGGAGGCCTCCTATGTTTTAACCACTGCCCTCATGTTGTGTAGTTATCCTAGCAACCAAGAGTTGCACAACGCGAGGGCGGCGAACTCCTAATGTTGTGGCCCCCCTCCCTCGCATTGTGTGGTTGCTCCAGCCCCGCACAACATGAGGGGGGACTCCTAATTTTGGGACCCTCCCCCTCACATTTTGTGTTTCCCCCTGCCCCGCACCAACCTGAGAGGGGAATCCTAATTTTGTGACCCCCCTCCCTTGAGTTGTGTGGTCTCTTTTATCCCATTTCTCTAATTTTTCACATTTTCTCATTGTGAGTTCTAATACTAAGTTTGTACTCTTTCATAGACATGGCTAGAACAAAGTAGACTATGAGGGTAGTATCATCTAGAGACTCACACATTGCACAACTATAGCATACCTACCTTTATTACATGACGAGTAACATTTTAGTAATCACCCAGAGTTTACCTTCCAGCCGCCACCATCCGAACTCTAATCAAAATGATTAAATTTTGACCGGCTCTATAACCCTAGGTCTACCCTGTAAGGGAAGCATCCTGTGGTTACCCATGGAGGACCAACTTGAAGGTTTCTAATTGACCTAATAGTCACCTTAGCAACTAGCTCACATCTGAAAGGTGCCCTTCGAGAGGCTTCTTATATGGAAGGAGCGACTACCATTACCCTTGGTTCATGGAGTACAATGTTTTTTTCCAAGCAGACTAAGGATTTATGAAATCCCTCATAGTGCTCTCGCACAGCCACCGTACCTTTCCCCTAATATAATTTACAGATCGGGTTCTGAGACCAAACCCTAAGTAAATCAGCGAATCGGCCCTTCCTAGAGTTTCTTCTTAGCTTTTTTTTTTGGAGAAACCTCTCATCTAACCGAGACCACCTTGCCATAGGACTGGATTCGTCGAAAATCCATCCACTTGCTTTCCTCTATGGAAGTTATTAGTTATCTAATTACCTACCACATTACGTGAAACATACTAAAACAACTTCATTTATTAAAAGAATCCTTTTATGCACAGTTGTTTGTTTGCATAATTTACTCACAGACATACAACCAGAATAAAACAAATTCATTGATTATGTTCCATAATGTGTGTTCTCTTGCCAATGCAGGAGAAAATTTACAATTTCACATGCTACCTCATCCGGGGTATATGTATGTCACCAAGATCAAATCCACCTATAGCTAGCATTTTTAGGTATCTCAAGTAGAACTTGGGCCATAGAAGAGACCAAAGTAGTTCCTAGGTGCATTAAGGATTTACTAACCAGAGCCCACTTGGCACCCTAACCACCTCCTACTTAATACAATCCCTGTTGGGAGACCTCTCGCCATCGGAGTCAGTGCATGCTTCTACTATTGTAAAAACATCCCCTCTTGGTATGGGGATTCAACACCTATCCTTGGGGGAGGTATAGGACTCCTCAATTTATATATGTTCCAATACTTAATTCAATTAGGATCTAATCTAGAAAATCACAAACAAGATTGACATCTTCAAACATTATGACGTCAAACACTCATGCACTTTCAAGTGATGATTAATCTCATAGCAATCAACACTTGAAATTCACGTAGTGAGCTCTTTCGCTAGGGTATCTAGATTTTGGGATCTCTAATCTCTCAATTTAAGGTTTATAATGACATTCTTGTAACCAAGTTTCTTGGCCTGAAGTCCGTTTCTTCAACTTAGAGATATTTCTAGTCTTAAAATCTTCTATCAAAGCTTCTAGATTAAACTATATCCTTGACTAATTTCTTTAGGGTTCGTTCTTAATAAATCCGTCTTGAAAAATTCATCATGATTTCTCTTGAGTTCTAGAATTTCATAGTTTCCCTAACAGTTTCTAGTCTATAAGATGTTCTAATAGAAGTGAATACTCTAAGATCGTAGTATTTCTTAAGAGACTTATCTTAGTTCTATTGAATTTGGATAGATTTTTTATTTAAAAAAACTGTGGTATCAAAATTGGTAAAGAGTTGTTATCCGCACTCGTGACTCCGTTAGTGACTCCCATGCTTGCAACTCCAACTGTTGCTTTCACATTAGTAGGGTCATTCACAATTTCGGCTTTTGAATTCTTTTTCTTTGGGGCCATGACGGAAATATGATTCTTAGAAGAAGAAGAACATGGTAGTAATACCGGTTAGCAAGGGTGTAAGACTCTCGATGATGATGATGGTTATTGCGGGATTCAATGATGTAGGCCTCATGGATGGTTCTTCTTACCTCGTGGAGAGCAATACTTCTCTCTCTTTGGTAGATGCTCGAGGAAGTTACTATATGTATATCCTCTACATCATGTGCATTCAAGGCCTTATCTCTGAATTTTTTTTGAATAAAACATAACCCTTTTGTATTCAATCTGTAAATAACCCCTTTATATTACACCCTTCTATATGTAAAAAATGTATAAAAATAGTATTTTAAAAATACATTGTTTTGAACCCACGTTATGTACACATATATTCATGAGTAACTTACTTGAGGGTAGACAAAATAGGGACAAGAGTAGAGGTATGACTTCTAACCAGATTGATAGAATAGGATAAAGTTCTTTAGTGTCTTCTCTTCTCGGATTAGAGTAGAAGAGGATGAGAGACCTTTTATGTATCCCTTTCCTTGGGTTGAATGGAATGATGTCTCTTCGTCTCACGGAATAGAGTCTCCTCCTTCTTGATTAGTGTCTCATCCTCGTCAAGATTTCTCTTGTTCCCCTTTCTAGTCATTCCCAAGCCCTCAATTTATAGTTTTTTGGGGGGAGGGGGTAAAAGAGAGGATACTTTCTTTTTAGCATTTTTTGATGACATCATCAATGACAAAGAGAGAATACTTTCTTTTAGTGCTTGTGATGACATCATTGATGACTCAGAGAGGGATCTCCATTTTTGTAGCATGAAAATAAAAATTTACGAATCTATGGGTGAGCACCATGTGGTGCGTTGTTGCATGGCCATCACTCCAAGGCTTACAACTAAGGCGGCGACCAATGCATAGACCTTGGCATACTTGGCAATGGGCTGCGAAGGCTTTGTTGGTGCCATTGGCTGTGTGCAAGAAGCTCCCACTAGCTTGTAGAAAAATCTTCTTAGAAGGTCACCCATCCCGGCAGTGTCGTCACCCAAGTGTAATTAACTGCCAAGTGACTATCCACTAGGCTAGTTCTTTTTACTGTTCTATACTACAAACATAGTTTTAATAAGCTAGAACATAGTTTTAATAATCTAGTCTTGGGAGGGTCTCCCAAGTCTTTCTTCCATGAACTAGCATATACTATCTCATTAATAATAATAATTAACTTCATAATGAGAGTTAGTTTCATAATTAGAGTTAGTTTTTTTTAAAGAGTTAGTTTCTTTGGAATGTATATGCACATTAAAATAAACTAAGTAATGGAGACATTACATTCTTCCCTCCTTAGAGGAATCGAGATGTCCTCATCTCGAGAGAAACTGGGGGTATTCTTTCATAAGGACTACCTCATCGACCCAAGTGGCATCCTCTTCAAAATAATCCTTCCATTGTACTAGGTGTTCTCTTAGGGTCCTATTCCCAAGGATTCTTTCTTTTACATCCAAGATTCTATCAGGTTGAAGTTCAAGTATACCTTGGCTTGGCATTACAACTTGCTGATCATCAAGAATATGATTAGGATTAGGTACATTCGGCTTCAAGAGTCTTACATGGAATACATCACGAACTCTTAGGGTCTTAGGAAGTTGCAGCTTATAAGCATTAGGTCCAAGAGCCTATATAACTTTGTAAGGTCTACATTATCTTGGGCTAAGGTTCTTGAATTTTCCCATGGATAAAGAACTCCTTTTTGGGCGTACAAGAATAAAAACCTTGTCCCCTTATTGGAAGATTCACTCTTTTCTCCCTAGGTCAGCATAGGCTTTCTTTCGATCCTTGGCAGCTTGTATATCTTGCTTGATGGTTTTGACTTATTCATCCATCTCTTCAAGAATCTTCTTAGAAGATTTAGCCTTCAAGGTAGGGTCGAAGAAGTTTAGCAGAGCTAGGCATTCTTGCCCATATAGAGCTTGAAATGGGGTCATCTGAATGCTCTGATGATAGGACACATTGTAAGCAAAGTCCACCAAAGGTAGATATTGTATCTACCGTCACGATTCTTTGCAACAATATTCCCTAAGTATGTCTTCAATGACCTAATTTACACGCTCGGTGTGCCCATTAGTTTAAGGGTGATAAGATGTACTAAAACAAATCTGTGTATCGAGAGCTTCAAATAATCCCTTCCAAAAATGGGAAGTGAATAGAGAATCATGATCGTTGATAATTCTCTTTGGTAGTCCATGAAGTTGAAAGATTTCTTTGAAAAATAACCTAGCAATATCTAAGACCTTGTAATTGGTTTTGATCGAAATAAGGTGGGTAAGCTTAGTCAACATGTCTACAATTACAATGATCAAGTTGTATCCACCTTGAACTGAGGGTAATTGAACTTCAAATTCCATAGTAATGAATTTCCATTTCATCTTAGGAATATCAAGTGGTTGTATCTTTCTTGGCAGCTTAACTCGTTAGGTATTTAAATATGTCACTTTTGAGCTTCTCCCAATGATAGCTTTTCCTGATTGCATTGAGAGTTTTGTCATAGCCAAGATGTCCTGAAAATGGGGAATCATGAGCTTCCCATAATATCTTCTTCTTAAGTTCTTGACTTGAAGGAATACATAATCTTATCCTGAAGTAGATAAGTCCTTCGTCAATAGATAAGTTAAGATACTTTGTCTTAAGCTTAGAACTTTTTTCTTCATTCTCAATTTCCTTTAGCATTTATTGATATTTGGGATAATTATTCACCTTCTCCTTGGCTAGCTCGATGATGGGATTACTAGGCATTGATATCATTGTAGTTAGTGTTTGAGCTCTAGGAGATTCTTATGAGATAAGTGTATTGAGAAATGATTTTTGGCTTAAAGCATTTGCAATTGCATTCTCTTTGCTTTGATCTCAAAATCATATTCTTGCAAGACTTGGATCCATCGATGCTGCCTCATATTTAGATCTGGTTGAGTAAAGATCCATTTAAGACTTTTATGGTTGGTTACCAATGAAAATTTCTTCCCAAGTAGATATTGTCTCCATAATTTAAGAGCATAGATAATTGCAAGTAATTCCAGGTCATGAGTCACATAATTTCTCTCGTGAGTCTTCAATTTTCTAGAGGAATGTGCTACTGGATGTCCTTCCTACATGAGTACATATCCCAAGGCAAGAGAACTCGCATTAGTCACCACTTCAAATTCTTTGCTAAGATCAGGTAGTTTGAGGATCGGGGCTATGACTAAGCATGCTTGAGCCTGTCAAAGCTAGACTATTCAACTTGGGTCCATTTAATGGTAACTTGCTTCTTGAGTAGGTTGGTGAGGGGTGTAGTAATCAAAGCATAATTCTTGATAAAGATTCGATACCATCCTCTTAAACTCAAAAAGCTACAAATTTCACTTACAGTGGTTGGAGACGACCAGTCTTGTACATCCTTGCAGATCTACTGAAATTTCCTATGCTAAAACTATAAATCCTAAATACTTGATAGGCTTCTTGAATAACACACACTTCTTCTTCTTTGTATACAACTTGTGAGCCTGCATTGTCTCAAGAACTATCCGCAGTTGTGACTTGTGACTTCCTTCATCCTTGGAATATGTTAAGATGTCTTTAAAGAATACAAGGAAGAAATCATCAAGATAATATCATAATATATCTTGCATTAATATATTGAAGGTAGCAGGGGAGTTTGTTAATTCAAATGACATTACGATATACTCGTAATGACCGTACCTTGTGCTAAAAGTGGTTTTTGGGATATCTTATTGCTTGATTCTGATATGGTAAACCCTGATCTGAGATCAATCTTGGAGAAAATCTTCGCTCCTTGTAATTGATCAAGTAGTTTGTTGATCCTTGGAATCGAATACTTATTCTTGATCATTACTTGATTTAGCCCTCAATAGTCAATGTAGAGATGGAGAGTCCCATCTTTCTTTTTCTAAAATAATAGTGGAGCTCCCCAGGGTGAGTTACTGGGTCTAATGTATCCTTGATCTAAGAGTCATTTGAGTTGTTCCTTTAGTTGTATGGCTTCTGGAATGGACATTTGATATGGTTTCCTTCTTGCAACTAGTACAACTCCTGCTACTAGCTTGATTTCGTGGTCAACTTCTCTCTATGGTGGAAGTTTAGTTAATTCTTCAAGAAATATGATAGCATATTCCCTAAGCCATGATGGTTCATCTTCAGCTTCTTTATCATGTTCAATCTTATTTAGTTTGATTAGGTATACAAGTGAACCTTTTCTTAAACCTTTAGCGATTCAAGAAGCTTTTGATAATTGAATCTTTGGTTTCCCTACTTCTCCCTATGTGGTCACTTGTTGTCCTACAAGATTCAAGAATGTGACTTGGCCCTTTTCACAATGAAAATGAGCGTCATTGGGAATTAACCAGTCCATTCCTAACATGCACTTATAGGCTCCTAGGTTCATCACTCTAAATTGCATGTTGGTCTAATTGCCACCTAGATTAAACTCCACCTTACTTGTCTATTGTGTCAATGAGGAAACTTCTTTTCCATCAGCTAACTCAACTATCAGTCCCACCAGGTGTATGCATTGTGTCTATGCCTAGTCTTCTAGCACACCTTGGTGATATGAATGAATGTGTGCTTCCACAATAAATTTGGTCCTTTCTTGTTGAGAGAGGCGTGAATTCTTGCTCTCTTCATGTTGGTTTCCAAAGTGGGACCTTCATCATCTTCTACTTTCTTGAGGGTTATGCCAGCAACTCTTCCTCTAGCTCTGGTTGTCCCGACTCTAGTCATTATGGAACTTGCTTTGGCATTTGTTCTGTCCAAGTTTTGGGCATCACCTTTGGATGTGGCTAGATTTGTTACAATTTTAACACCTGAAAGTATCCTTATTACCACAAGTAAAGTTCTCCTACTAACGTCTCAGCCTTCTTGCGATTAGTAGATTGGAACTGACCTTGGGCTCTTTTTGCATAGACCCTAGTTATATTATTCCAAGGATTATTGTTTCTTGGTTTGGGCTAGAGTTCTTTTACAATCGGTCTTGCCCTTATCAATGTGTCTTAGAGGTCAAATAGACTCATTTCTTCAAGCCATATGTTCAAGGGATCATCCAATCCGTGGCAAAAATTGGATACTTGTTGCATAATATCCATAGATGGTGCATACTTGAGAAGTGTTACAAACTTCGAGTAATAGGCTTTCAGTGTCATTCCAAGTTTCTTTAGACCAAATAATTCATTCATCTTTTGTGTGTGGTATGCTGGCGGGAGATACCGGCCTCGCACTGCATCCTTTAATACGTCCCAACTAACAGAAACTTTGGAGATTCCTTGGTATTTACACCATTGTTTCCACCAAATTTAGGCTTCTCCTGTTAGCTTTAACTTGCCAATCATTTCTTGATTAGCTAGGGTAATTCCAGTAGCAATGAAATAATCTTCCATGGACTCGACCCATATTTTTGCTTCAACCTCGATGTTTTTGCCTAGGCCATCAAACTCAAGTGATTTGATTTGCTTTACCGCATGAACTTCTTTTCTTGGATCTTAGCAGCATTAAGGGTAGGAATAGCTTCTTATGGTATCGTAAGATTTTCTCTATAGTCAACTCTACGAATGTTATCATACAATTTGCTCCTATCTTTTCAAAAAGAGAAATCATTTCAGAAGGATAGAAATACTTTATATTAAATTTTCAAAGAAGGTTACATCATGATAGAGTTTTTCGAATTAACTTAAGAAATCTAACCATGGATTTCAGATATATCTACTGACTCCTAATTCTTAATTGCCAGAATGGTAACCAATTTCATATTTAATGGATAGATAAAATAATTTCTTTTGTTGAAGGAAAAAAAATACATGCTTTATTTTGGGATGGTTGGTTATTTGGGAGAGTAAATTCCTTAATACAATCTAAGCATGGCATTTGGATGCATCCATTGGGTAATAATCGGGCTTTGAAGAATGGATATCTAAAAATCGATACTTTAAAGGAAGATTAAGAAGTCCATCTTTGACACAGTTGCGGTATTTCGAGCGACCAACAACAATAATTCGGTCCATTGGGATGACCTTTGTCACTTCCTCATAAATATATCAATTTAGTTTAACCTCCCAGCCTCTAGTGAATAAAGTTGAATTCACTCTGGCTTCATGGAATAAATAAACCTTCACGACCTTAAGATTTTCCATCCATCTTATCCTCTTCGAATTGTTCTGAAGGAAGGCAAGACGGTTTGTGTCCATGTAACAATATCCACAACTTATCATCCAATGTCTTTCCCGGTATAGTGGAGAAGGATCATAGATGTGATCCAGAATCCACATTACTTGCATTCTCCATCCATAATCAATAGAATGCATTACCGATGTAAACATTGCTTGGAAGATTAGGAACCACTCCCAATCTTCGTCTCTCTAGGTAGGATAAAAAACACATACTTGCATTCTCCATCCATAATCAACAAAATGCATTGCCGATGTAAACATTGCTCAGAAAACTAGGAACCACTCCCAATCTTTGTCTCTCTAGGTAGGATAAAAGACACATATTAGCAAGGGAAGGGGAAAAAAACTCATATCTTAGGCTACAATTACCAAGTTTTTGATTTCTTTTGGCTCTGATACCATTTGTAACGTAGTCGCCTTTATTACATGACTAGTAACGTTTTAGTAGTCGCTTAGAGTTTACCTTCTAGATATTGCCATCCGTACTCTAAGCAGAATGATCAGCTCTATAACCCTAGGTCTACCTCACAAGGAAAGCATCTATCTTTACGCACAGAGGACCGCATTAGGGGAGTTTTGAGGTCTCGAAAATGCCTTTTAGGATGTGGAGAGAGAGTGCTCTAGACCAATAAGAGCAAAGCCTCCGTAACGGAACTTCTATTTAAAAAAAATTAAAAATCATTTTACAAAAATATATAAATATAATAATATTACAAATTTGTATTTTTATTATCTATTTTTAGTATCTTATATTCGTGATTATGACATATTTTGCATTAATGGCATAGAGTCTTGGCTACTTTTATTTAATGATATTTCTAGATTAATGATAATGACTGATGTAATCAAAATTCAAATTAGTGAAAAGCATGGCGCTCAAGCTTTTCCCTCCTTTCTTTTATTCCTCTATTGTTTTTCCCTCCGTTATGGTAGCCTAGTCCTCTGTGTGTGTGTGTGTGTGTGTGTGTGCATGTCTCTCTCTCTTCTACCATGGATACAGAAATTCCACCTTCAACAAGGCGTCCAAGCTCCCAAATCACATCTATATCAGTGATTAACTCATTCCAAACTAATGGAAGATGGATTCCTACTATCATTAGCAAAGGTAGTTGGATCACCATGTAACAAGCAAAACGTGGAAAAAGGCAAAGACATGAGAACTCGTTTATCTTTGCTTGGAAGGGTAGAATCTGAGATTTTAAGCTTGGAGCAAATGAGAATAGCATCAAAGAGGTACTAGTGCAACATGTGTTCATGCATAGAGAGCTGTGTTTGAAACCTGGATCTTCAAAGCTTCCAATGCATAGACCAAATTGTAAGAATTTGATTCTTAAAGTTTTTCCTTTCTTAAACATGGTTTAGGTTTTTCCATTATAATATTTTTTTGTCTTGTAGATGTCTATCCCTCTAATCTTGAGGAATGGCAACCAGTGAAGTCTATTATTGATGTTATTGATGTTATACATGGTTCAATTGGGGAAGAAATGTATAGAGGTAGAAAGAAGACAGAGCTTGCAGAGAATGGAATATTCTTTTATGACCATTCTTATGTTATTCCTATGCGGCGTTGCCAATGGGGATCAATAAACCTCCTTTCTTTGCCAGATTTTTCAAGCTTTGAGTGGCCTTTGCCAAGTCCAGCTACTAGTGAGGGCTATAGATGTAAGATATTTTTTGAGATCAAGAAAGCACTAAAATCTAATATCTCAAGTAGGCTAAGCAAAGTTACTTGTTTATGCCTATTAATATATTTATTGATTTCTTCTCTAATATGGAGATAAGAATAACAAAAACCATGCTTTTAGTGAAGAGACTAACATATGATCATATCATACAATTTGTTGATGAAGGATGGGATACAAGGATATAAGGAAAAATTATATGTAAGATAGATCAAGACTCTATAGCTTGTAAACATATGATTGCTACTCAAAATTTTATCCTTAGCTTTTACTATAGTCGATGGCATTTTGTTGGTAGTAGTCTAGTTGCTTTAGACCAGAATCTTAATGATTTCAGCAAAGATCCTATAGTGGATCTTGATATTTGGTTCAACGAGGATATTATTGCAATCTTAAAGATCAGAAAATCATGTGCGCTACATCAAGTGAGGATGGATTTACAAAATGAAGACATTGAACTACCATGCTCCTTTGTATTCCAACTTGACAAGATACGAGTAAGTTTTTACATCATATTATATCTACTTAGATGTATATCAAGATCTCACTTCCTAACTAACAAACATTTGTAATTTATTTTTTGCAGATATTGAAAAGGAGAGAAAATAATATACACTACAAGGACATTCAAGAAAAGATATCTTTACTATCAATATAAAATATATGTACAAATTTTGTAGCAGATGTCTATCTGCCATCTCTATGAGATATACAAGGACTGAAGGGCAAATTTCTATATATGAAGGCTTACAAGGCGATATGGTAAAGCTATTTCTTTTTTGGAGAACTATCCTTTCTAGGAGTCCTTTTGCCTTTCTTTGATGTCTTGGGTATAGAAGGTGTTGAAGCTGTGGGTTCACCTTCCGTGGTTATAGGCACCGCATCTCCTTCATGGTGCAAATCCCCACCAATCTCTGTTGTTGGTTGTATACAATTGACCATTATATACTTCAAGAGCTTTGCTCTGACGTACCAAACATGCTCAGATGCATAGCAATCCTTCGAAAACTGTCACACATTTATAGAAAAAAGAGTTTTAGTTCATTATTGTTCTTACAATAGACTATATTTTTATCATCAATGGACTATTTGCAATTAATATCTATCTTAAATTTTAGCATCTTTCATATTACCTTTACATGTTTATCATCATTAAGATAAACAAGGTTAACCATTCTTCTAGCATTTGCAATCACCCTCCAACTATCCACAAGAATGGCTATCATCCTGATGGGGACACTACAACCACCAACACAAAGTAAAACTATAAAGAGGACGGATGGTAGTTCATAGAATAAACTTATGTTTCAATTATTTTAATCAATAACTTACTGCAACTTGTCTATATTGCATTGTTGCAAGCAAATCAGATGGCGTAGGGTGTCTTTTCTCTAGCTCTTCAATTAATATTTTGGCACCTCTATATATAAAATATATTGAAATTTAGAGTACTTACAAAAAAAAGAATTGAAATATCAAGGAGCCCTTGGATAATATAACTTACAATTTAGCATTTCCATGGCTTCCTTTCATAGAGTTGATTAAAAAACATTGCTTATCCACAAGATCTATTGCAATCAAGCTCCAATGAGAACTAAAACAATCATATCTCAACAAATTAGTAGGATAGAATCTCAAAAACTCTAATAGAATATTGAATCACTTACTTTTCATTATATGGAATTATAAGGAGTTCCAAAGTATCGAAGTCAATCAGATTGAACCAGTGCTCAACAAAACTTGTATCAAGCTTGTTCCTCATAAAGAATGAGATAGATGGATCAAGAACCTCAATTTTTTGTTGCATATCCAAAGGAAACTCATGCATTATACACCTAGAAAAGGCATAGAAATAGTGAGTATAAACAAGAAAAATCTCATTGTTAAAAAAAAATCAAAAAGTATAAGTAATTATGGGTGGATATACCTTAGGCCAACAAGGATAATACTGTCATTTACTTCTCTTCTTTTATCCTTAAGAATCTGAACACATGCAGCATCAAAGGAGATAACCTCAGTTCTTTTGCCTAAGTCACCAAGTAAGAAACAAAACACACTGAATCCTTTTGGATTAGCTGCTTCAAGAAGGGTGGCCAGCTCATTTTCAAAGGACTCTAGTTGCCTTGCTTCCCTTTCTTCAGCCCTTTGCCTCCTATACTCTCTCCATTTATCTGCATGTTCCTCTTTAGCTTTCTCCTCTTTTTCATGTTGCCTTGTATCCCTCTCATGGGTGACATCCTCAACCCTGAGACCAGAATCATCTTTATTTCTCCTAACTGGGGGCACATTAAGGATATTAAATGTCTTCACATCAGTGAGGGGAATTGGCTCAAGGACCTTTGAAAATCTATATCTTAGCCTCCTAAGAATTACCATGTCCTTGTCCATGAGTGTGAGCCTATGAGTATGAGCAGCACAAATATAGGCATCTTGAAAAAACTCAACTAAAAAATCCTCTGTGGCTTCTTGTATACAATTAAGGGCTGTTCTTGTCCATCTAAAACTATCCAAACTATATTTGTCACAAATCTCCCTAACAAGCCTCTGAAAAGACAACTTTGGAATTGCATTGTCAAGAGCCTTTATTGCCTTCCTAATCTCCCTTAGGCACTTGACATTTTGAGAAAACTTTCTCTTTGGCTTTGACTTTCTAGAGGGCTTTTAAGGCTTTGAAGATTGATGAATATTTGATGTTAAGCCCCTAGGATCAATCTTCTCCTTCCTTGCTATTGCCTTAGTCCTAGCCATTTGCCAAAAAAAGACATGTTACTTCTTCTCCAGCATGTCCAGCAAAACGCGAGTTTCAGACAAGAGGTATCCATGCTGCATGTCGTTTTCGCATTTCAGCTGACTTTTTCTCCAGCATGTCCAGTGAAACGTGAGTGTCAGGCAAGGCGCCTCCTTGTAGCTGCTTCTTTTCGCGTTTCACTAGACTTCTTGTCCATTGTGTCCAGTGAAACACGAATTTCAGACGGAGGCCTCCTTGAAGCATGTTCTTTTTGCGTTTCACCAGACAACTCATAAATAACAAAGTAATCGACAAAACAAAGAAAAAAAAAGCTTTGATCTAAGGAATGCTTTTAAAATTACATAAAATATCCACAGTTTAGGAAAAAGTTTGAAGGATTGCCTTAAATCTCCACAACATTAAGGAATGCTCACACTATGAAAAAAAATCTTTTTTAGTGTTTATAAGCTCATAATAATATAAAAGATTAAGGAAAAGTATCAAAAAAATAAATTAAATGGAGCTTGTTATTGAAAAGGAGGATGCAGAAAACCATACCTTCTTTGGAGCTTTGCTGGGAAAAATCCCTTTAGAACCAAATTGGTCAATAGGTTTGGTGAAACATGAATATGTTCTTCACAACCACAGCCTGATCAGGAGAATGTGCTCGAAGGATTCCTTTATTGGGGAAGCGGTGAAATGCGCAGAGATTGGAAGGAACACCAAAGGCAAAGGCGGAGTAGGAATGTTTTCTGCTTGCTGGAAATGCGGTGAAAGGCGAAGGCGGTGAATTTGCACTGGACTCAACGTTCTTGGTAAAGTGTTAAGTAACACACATGTGACGTATTCTCGCTTACCGAAATTTTTTCATCGATGGTACAAGCATTACTTGGCAAAGTGTTAAGTAACACACGTGTGACGTATTCTCGAAAAAAGGGAGTGCGCACGTCTTCTGAGGAATTTGATACGGTGTATTAAGTGAGACACGTGTGCATGTATTTTGAGGTATTTCGTGCATGCAAAAATATTGGAAATTTCGTCCAAATTTGCGGTCCTGTTTATTTTTCCATCATTACACAAACTTTTTCGTTGAAACTATCACCACATGCTTAACAGTCAATATAAAAGCTTTTCGAAGCCATTTCTCCGACATTGTCTTCCTTTCTCTCGAAATTTCGTCTCGACTTCCCTTCAAGGTCCTTGCTTCTTGTGTGAAGAGAAATTCAACAATCTTTGATAGGTAACATTTTTTTTTTATTACAAGTACTTTAACAAAATCAATTTGATTAATATAGAAAGAATTTTTAATAACACTTGAAAAATTACAGATGTTATGTGCTTTGTATATTTTGAAAGGAGCATAGCTTTTCGAGAAAGGATTTTATCATAAATTTATGTGTTTCAATAGAATTAATTCATAGTTCATGTTTCTCTTATTGTTTTGCATCTTTTGACCGGTGAAACGCAAAATAATGTCTCTGTTAGTGGTATTTTGCTAAGTATCGCATTTCACTGGTGAGATATTGAAATAACTTTCGTCTTCAAGTAGTGTCCGGTGAAATGCGATTTCTTCATCGACATTTACCTTGAACACATTTTTTTCACATTTCACCAATCAACTAAAAAAATATCTCAATTTTTATTTTTTTCTTGAAAAATGCAATTTTGGGGCCTCTTTCCATGGTTCCATCTTGTTTTATTGGATATTGTTGCCATTCTGCTTTGTTTTCAGGGATAAATCTTTTCCTGGTCAAGATGACAAAGAGGAAGCTATCTCTGGAAGGAATGGATGAGGAGGAGCTAATGGAGACTTCTGATGATAGGCTCTTTGATTTCTTACACACCACTGGAAATTCTTCCAAGTTTAGCTATATCAAGGAAATTTTCAATGTTCCTTTTGATTTGAAGGAGTTATTGGAGGATCTTGAAGATAAACTTAAGGAGTACAGAGGTTTTTATGATAGACATGTGCAAGGTTTGGAAGTCAATGGATTTGTTCATTATAGTGATGTCATGGGAGCCACCAGTACATACAGGTCAACTTTGCTAGGTAGGTTCAACCTCATTGATGAGGAATTCAGAAAGAGAGAAACATGTTGCCCTTTCCATAGATATCAACACCAATGCCTTCTGATCCACAAGGACGTTGAATTTATTATGTATCTTCAGTACATGGAAAATTCTTCTCCAGATATAGATCAACAGGGAAAGCTAGAGAATATTGCAAGTATGCATAAGGAGGTCGAATGTCAAGATTGTGGGAGAGAAGGAAGGAGTCTCACTTGTAGCTTTCTTGCTTGCACAATGGAGGAATACACACAAGGGTGGAGGCTGAAAACAATTTTTCTCTTCTTAGTTGTGTAAGCCAAAAGAACTCTCGTACAAAGAAATAGAAGAACCCTATATATGGGTCTCAAACCAAACTCAACTAACTAAGGTGGCATACTAACTGAACCATGAACTAGAGTAGATAAGGATAGCTGTCATGTAGCTATTATTCATGGGCGGTGTACCAACCGCGTCTGCAACTGACAAGTCAGTGACATAAATACACAACGGTCACCCTGGCGTATCACGAATGGAGCTCGATATCTCAACACTCCCCCTCGAGCTCAATCCCAATTCCTGCACACCAAGCAGGTCTCTGAACTTGCGCAGCTTCTCTGCGCCCAATGCCTTCGTGAATATGTCAGCTACCTGATCCTCTGTGCTGACATAAACTAGATCAATAAGACCTAGTAAAACCCTCTCTCGCACATAGTGATAATGCACCTCAATGTGCTTTGTTCTAGCATGATAGACTAGGTTATTTGCCAAGTGTATACTACTCATGTTGTCACAATAAATGACAACTGGCCCATCTGTAGACTGATGCATATCATAAAGTAGCTTATGCAACCAAGCTACCTCACATGCAGCCATTGCTGCACCCCTCTACTCAGCCTCTGTGCTCGACAAGGCGTCTGTAGGTTGTTTCTTGCTGCTCCAAGTGATTGCAGCACTCCCAAAAGAGAACACATATCCACTGGTAGATCATCTATCAGAAATACTACTAGCCCAATCAGCATCAGTGTATCCATGCAACTGTATCTGTACCCTAGTCTCATAAAATAGTCCATACTGCAATGTGGACTTCACATACCTGAGTATGCATCTAGCCGCATCCAAATGTGGTTTCCTTGGAGCCTGCATAAACTGACTTACCAATCCAATAGCATAGCTCAAATCTGGCCTGGTAATAGTCATATAAATCAAACTTCCTACTATGCGTCTGTACATAGTAGGGTCTTCTAGAAGCCCACCTGCATCTGTGCTCAGCTTCACATTCTACTCCAAAGGAACTGAAATAGGCTTACAGCCTGTCATGCCATATTTGGACAGCGTGTCCAATCCATACTGCCTCTGCAAGAGCTGTATCCCACTTGGTGATCTAATCACCTCAATGCCCAAGAAATAACGCAGCTCTCCTAAATCCTTCATCTCAAACTTCTGCTTCAATAGCATTTTCACATGAAGGATATCTTCATCACTGTCACTTGTCATAATCAAATCATCAACATAAATGACAAGTAGCATAATACCTTTCTCTGTTTTTCTCACATAAAGTGAGAAATCTGCTTTGGAAATATGAAAGCCAATAGTGACAAGATACTGTCCTATCTAGACCATGCTCTAGGTGCTTGCTTCAAGCCATACAAGGCTTTCTTCAACCTGCAAACAAACTCAGGATAAACAACATTCACATAACCTGGTGGCTGCTCCATATAGACCTCTTCTTGCAAATCACCATGCAAGAAGGCATTCTTTACATCCATCTGATGTAAAGACCATCCCTTTGATGCAGTCATAGCAATGACTGCTCTTACGGTTGCCATCCTTGCAACCGGACTGAATGTTTCTTCATAGTCAATGCCATATGTTTGTGCATACCCCTTGACTACTAATCTTGCCTTGTATCTGTTCACAGAACCATCTGCATTGTGCTTCACCTTATAAACCCACTTACAGCCAATTGCATTTTTACCTTTAGGCAAAGGTACCAATTCCCATGTAGCATTTGCTTCCAAGGCATCCATTTCTTCATCCATGGCTTTCTCCCGTTTTTCTTTTCCCATGGCTTGCTCAAAAGAAGTGGGTTCTGGTTCCTGTATCACTTTGATCATATATGCATAGTGAATGGCTGTAAATCCATCATATTTCAGCCTATCCACAGGATACCTAGCTCTCGTAGACCTGCGCAAAGTAGGTTCACTCCCAGGTTCTCTCAAAACATCCCTAGTCTTCCTTACTCCAGGTGTAACAATAGAAGGAATACCCAACTCATCATCAATACTCTGTTCTGAGCCACTGGATTCACCATCCACATAAGAGTGACCTGCATTCACATCAAACATGGGCTGATCAACCTTCTCTTTTCCTTTTCGTGATACATGCATACCACTATCTGCATTGCTTTGAGAAGATTCTCCTGATCTCAATCTGCCTGTCCATGGCGAAGAATGTGAAACACTGCTAGAGGACGTTCCAGGTCCACTAATATTTTGTGACTGCTGCTGTGAACTCTATGCAGCATTACCATTTTGTGCATCTACATCATCAATCACATTTACTGGTTTATACCAGCTACTCATCTCATCAAAAACAACATCTCTGCTCACTGTAAACTTACGAGTAGAAGGGTTATAACATCTATACCCTTTTTGCTGTAGAGAGTAACCAATAAAGATGCACTTCTCAGCTTTTGGATCCAACTTGGATCTCAACTCATCTGGCACATGTACATAGGCAATGCAACCAAAAATTTTCAAATGAGAAATATCTGGTTTCCTACCAGTATACCTCTCCTCTAGAGTCATTCCATGTATTGCTGCAGTGGGAGTCCTGTTCATTATGTAGACTGCTGTAGCAACTGCTTCAGCCCAATAAAAATCTGGCAAGTCTTTTTCATTGAGCATGGCACGAGATACTTCTCCAATATGCCTGTTTTTCCTTTCTGCAATTCCATTTTGTTGTGGGGTATAACTGCATGAATATTGCTGCTTTATGCCATGCTCCTGCAAGAACTTTGCAAACTCATTTGAGAGGTACTCTCCCCCTCCATCTGACCTTAGGCATTTTATCTGCAGGCCTGTTTCTTTTTCAACCATAGCTTTAAGAGTTTTGAAAAGCCCAAAAACTTCACTTTTTTTTTTCATAAAATACACCCAAACTTTTCTGCTATAGTCATCAATAAAAGTGAGAAAGTAATGATAGCCTCCAAGAGATGCAGCTTTAGTAGTCTACACATCAGAGTGGATTAATTCCAATGGCTTCTCACTCTCTTGAACATGTCTAGGAAATGGTTTCCTTGCCTGTTTTCCAAACTGACAGGCTTCACATACCTTATGCATTTCTGCAACCTTGAATTTAGGCAAACCTGCAACAATATTTTGGGCCTGCATTGATTTAAGTCGCTGTACATTAACATGACCAATGCGTTTATGCCAGATATCAATATTTGCAACTACACCGGTCCCATGTGCAAACATTGCTGCAATCAATTCAGACATGTCTGCATCCAATGTAAACATTCTGCCCTTCTTCTTTCCTTTTGCTACCAAGCGACCTTTATTTTTCATATCCTCAACAAAGCATCCATGAGGATTAAATCTGACCTGCAAGCCCTGCTCAACCATTTGACCAACAGAAACCAGATTCTTGGTGATATTCGGGACATGAAATACATCGGACAGGTATTTCTTTTTCCCATCCTGCATAGACAAAGGAATTTTTCCAATCTGCACAATAGGATGTGCAGTATCATCACCAGTCTCCACAAATCCTGGTTTTTCCATTTTCCTTGCATCCTCCATCCATTCTGCATGACCTGTCATGTGGTTTGATGCACTTGAGTCAACATACCATATATCGTTGCTTTCTTCTGTACTTGTCACAGAATTGTTCATGTGCTGCACCATAAACAGATGCTCATTTCTGTCATCACCCTGTCTACTAGAGGATGCATAATTTCCTTATTGTAGTTTTCCATTCATGATGTCATTCTGCTTTTTATAGCAGTCTTTAGCCATATGACCCATTTTACCACAATAGTAGCATTCAACATTACTGTTTGCATTTTGGCCTCTTTGCCATCCACCACGACCTCTTTGGCTCCCCCTGCCTCTAGAGTTACCACGTCCTCCTCCATAGGATTGGTTTTCTTGAGTTTGCTGCATATTCTGATTTCTACCATGGCCTTCAAATCTGCCTCCTCTACCTCTGCCTCTACCTCTTCCAGCATTTGAGTAGAAGACAGCTTCTTTTGAAGTTCCTCCTGAAGAAGATGCACCACCATTTCTTTGCTCCTCAGAAATTAGAAGAGCAATCAGCTCCTCAAAATCAGGAAATCTTTCACGAACTGAAATGGATGTCCGAAACTGTGCATAATCCTTTCCTAGACTATTCAAGGTCACAGAAACTAAATCATCATCTTCCATTGGCGACCCAATGGAAGCAAGTGCATCTGCAATCTTCTTCACCTTCATGTGGTAGTCATTGATGCTCATATTTTCTCTTTGCACATTATGCAACTCTTGCTTGAGCTGCATTTTCCTGGCTTGCGTATTTGTGCTATACATTTTTGACAAAGTATCCCATGCCTCCTTTGGCGTACTTGCATCTTGAATATGCACAATCATAGAGTCTGAAATGCTGATAGATAGCTAGTACATAACTTTCCTGGCTCTCTCATGCCATGGTTTAAATGCATGCATTTGCTGTTGATTGGGAACATCAGAAAGAACTGGTTCTTCTTCATTTCTTGCAACAAATTCCCAATATCCTTTTCCCATAAGGAAGTTTGTCATTCTAAACTTCCATGCTTGGAAGTTGTTCTTGTCAAGATTTTCAGTGACAATCTATGAAAGAGAATCAGATGCCATTACAGAAGACTGCAAAAAATTCTGTCACTGCAAAAAACACAGCTTCACCCTTACAAGGGAAAATCTGCAAAACTGGCGAAAGTGGTATTTGACCACACAGTCACTTCCTAGTGACGATTTTGCATCAACAGGCAACTGGGATGATTCTATAACTCCCAATGTCTCTGCGCCAAGCATACGATGCAATTTCTACAGTAACTTTTCACCGACCTGTAGAACAGTGGCTGCACAGCATAAATCTGGGCCTTTTCCTGAGTGTGTGCAGAAAACTTGCGCCTCCAAAACAGGCCCCGAAATGGCCTCAAATAAAAAAAACAAGGTCACCCAGGGCTAAAGCCTAGTCCCGCAGCATATACTGCCCTCTTGCTTCACAGCGAAGGGCGTCTCAACCTGAGACAATGCACTCCTGCACTTTCCGGTTGTGCTACCTGCAGAGATCTGTTCCCAAAACAAAAAATGAGAGCAACACTGCTCCTCTTACCAAAACACCGCGAGCTTGGCTTGCTTTCTTGAGCTCCTTACCACGAACAAGGCTCTGATACCATGTCAAGATTGTGGGAGAGAAGGAAGGAGTCTCACTTGTAGCTTTCTTGCTTGCACAATGGGGGAATACACACAAGGGTGGAGGCTGAAAACAGTTTTCCTCTTCTTAGTTGTGTAAGCCAAAAGAACTCTCGTATAAAGAAATAGAAGAACCCTATATATGGGTCTCAAACCAAACTCAACTAACTAAGGTGGCATACTAAGTGAGCCACGAACTAGAGTAGATAAGGATAGCTGTCATGTAGCTATTATTCATGGGTGGTGTACCAACCGCGTCTACAACTGACAAGTCGGTGACATAAATACACAACGGTTACCCTGGCGTATCACGAGTGGAGCTCGATATCTCAACATCGAAGAGAAGGAGGAGATGTTCCAAGAAGATGTTGAGAATCAACTTGTCCAAGGTTTTGATGTAGGTTTGTTCAAGAGTGACAATATCACAGTGGTGGAAGAAAAGGAGATCGAGCCAAGTGCACAGGTTGATGAAGAAGGTCCTCTTGCATGTGTTCCAACATTTCCCACTTATCTTATCAACAAGAAGAGATATGTGTTGCTAAATGATATTCAACATCTTTTTGATCTTAGAGAAGATTATTGCTTAGCAATCCTTGCAGGATGGGGCAAAAATGACATGAATTTTATAGGTTATGAACAAGAACCACTAGCAAGTCTTGATGTTGAGGGAGAGAATTTCCAAGATAGCTCTATAGCCTTACATACATGTATTAATCAGATCATAGAATACGAAAAGGGGGGGCTACCTACAGAAGTAGAGTTCTTGCAGGTCCAGAAGAAACTTCATATTGATGATGTAGGGTATGAAGAGAGATTGAAGTCTCCATCAGATGAGAAGCCCAAGAGTTCAATAAATCTTTATGATGATAGTCTTCTTGAAGAAGACGAACACCCTAAGGTATGAAATATAATTCGAAGTTACCCATTGAGTTTATGTTAGAATTTATTATGCATTATTGATAAATATCTTATATCTTGTACTGTTATGGTTTGTTGTGTAGATTGAGATTGAAGATTTGGACAACTTTCTTGGAAGGGCCAAGGGCTCTAGGCCAATGAAGCTTGGAAAAAATCAAAGCCTTGGCCATTATATTGGAAACTTAAACAATCAAACAATTGTAATATATCATAGTAGATTGTCAAGCTCTCCAAGTCTACCAATGATGGCTTTGAGAGCTATCTCAAAGGTAATTGGATCTCAAGTTTTTAGCAGAGGTTTGGACAAGATCATTTTAGTGGAGAAGGAAGAAGCCATAAGAGTTTTTGGCTTCATGCCTGGATACAGTGGATCTAGAGCTGGATATTTTGGAGTTCTTGTCTCCTATTGGCTCTCTTATGTAGGAGATAGTAAGAATTTGAAGCTTCTTCCAAGCTATCGAAAATAGGAGTTTTTGAAATACAGAGGTTTTATTGAGTGGGATGAAACAAAAGATTCCTCTAGAGGCCCTGTCGAGCTACCTGAAACCAAGGACTCCTCTGAAGGCCCTGTTGAGGTGCCTAAAACTAAGGACTCTTCTGCAACACAATCAGACTAGAAGATGCCAAAGATTAAGGGTTTCTTGAAACCCATCTTTTCTTAACTCTTTGTTTGGTTTGTAACCATTCTGTAAATCTTTGCTTTGCGCAAGAATTTAAATATCTATATTTTCTTCTTTGGGTAACAATTTGTTAGTCCTTGCTAAAGATGATGTATTGCTTGATGTGGTTGTATCTTTAAGCTTGAATTTATGCCAAATTTGTCGATAGAACCATTGAAAGACCTCTAATAAACTGTTGGCTTTGTGTCTTCCACCTCCATGTCTTGTGTGTCTGAAATATTTTGTTCTTGCTTGATAATGTGATTTTTCCATATCTTGGGTTGACCAGATAGATAGAGATCCATATTGTTTAATAAAGTATGGAGCATGGTTGTATAGAATATGCTGCATAGTCAACAAATAAAGAAAGTTATTAAAAAACATTATATGAGTTCGACAATGAAGAAATAAACATATACAAACTTCTTACCATATAGTGAGTAAAGTGTTGATCACCCCAAGCTTCTGTCATCACCTTTTTTAAAAGGTTCAATTGGTTTTAAAGTCTTTGAGATCATCATCATTCCATTCAGTCTTATCACAATAAAAAAACACTTTGTCTAGTGTTTCCCAAACTTTAGCTTTTCTATTCTGAGCTTGTCCATTATCAGTGTGATCCTTAACTACATTATGTAGGGATTTCCATATATTAAATTTAATAGTTGAGCCACCATTTCTCCAGTTTATCTTGCCAAGTCTCCCATGAAAGCCTAGAAACCTTCTAGCCTTCACTCTACCAATAGATGGTTTTTTTGGGACACAATTACCATCCTTAGACTTCTGAAGATCTGGTTCAATAACAACATTGCCATCATGCAAACCAATTTTAGAGAGAACTTTTTCAACCTTTGTTATAGTATCTGTTCTAGTTGATAATGGCTTCAGCTTCCATGCAAATCCTATATAGAGATGAACAAGCTTTTCAATTATTCTGCAAAGTGCATGAAGTGTATAAATATGGGCATTCGTTAAAGGAATGTCCAAGACTGGTTTAAACTATGGATCCTTATTGTGCCTAGAGGGAGCTCTATTCCAATTGCTTGAGTTTAACTTTGCAGCTGGTGACATGCAGTATAAGCAAGGAGATCTCGAGTTGGCTCCCTTTGATACATTATACATACATTTGAGTGTCTTTAGGTCACCAGCTATGTGCCACTCAATCTTGTAGTTCCCAAATCCTTCAACAAATAGCTCTTCTCCTACTTGTTGCCTTTGAATAACATTCGGTATTGATGTTTGATGAAAAACCCAATATAGTATATCACAATTCTCAGTATCTACCTCAAATGCTCCTACCCACCAGATGTTATATTCAGATTGAACACTAAATGATGTTGAGTGATTGCAATGACCTGACGAAAGTGCTCTATTCATCAAGGTGATAGAGATTCTCTCCAATTTTTTACATTTCAGAATCTCACTTTCATCAAGTTTAATCACAAATCTAGCCACTCCCTATGCCTCTGCTACTATTGACAAGTCATAAAATTTGATCATTAAGCATTGTAAGGTGGGTAAGTCAAGGAAAATATTGTTAAATTCATTGAATGTAACCTCCTTTTTCTTGCCCTTGAAGCTAGCCTTGATATGAAAAGGCTCACCTAGAATCCCCATCACTTTGTTATTAACTCTCTGTCTGATAGTCCTAGCCACAAATGGCTTCGAAAGTATGCAATTGCGTACTTGTCCTTGCTTCATATTTGATTGTAAAAGTTGGAAAAGTTGCATATAAGCATCTCCACTGATACCAATACTATCCAGTGTCTTCTGTACTACCTCAGAATCCAAAGAATGATCCTCTATAAATGACTCCAAGCATTGTTTCTTTGCCTTTTTAAATTTCTTATTCTCCAAAATATCCTTTGAAACTACTGAAGGAAGAAGATGATAATAAAACTGAGCTGCTTTTAAAGAATCTCTTTCACTTGCATTTGGTTCTAGAAGAGATCTAAGCAAAATTAATATCACAAATCAATGCAAGTAATTTAAATAAAGCCATATTTAAGATTTTTCAAGTGAAAAAAAATATACCTTGCTGCTTGGATTCTTTTACCACATCCTCCTCCTCGTTTGAGATTCTCAATATTTTTAAGAGCTCTTTGTCGATTTTGAAGGCCTAATAAAGTTTGCTTTTGTTGATAAGCTTTGATACGCTTTTCCAATGAATGAATTTTTTGTTGACAATCCTCTAGCTTCTGCAACAACTCTATATTGTGTTTCATCAAAAGATGATTCTCTAGTCCAAGGATATCCTTTTCTGCAACAAGATTAAGTGTATAACCTAAAAATTCATTGTAACCATCACCAATAAACCTCATTAATGATGAGCTATTATAGAAAGGAGGAGTGCTATTTCTGCTAGGATCTTTGGGATATAGCTTTCCATCTAACCAAAGATCAATATTCTTCTTTCTTTCAAACCTCAGTATATGTTTCATAGACTCTGTAACCATGATAGATTTTGTTCTCTTTCTTATTGGTTCATACTCACTATCTAACTCAATATGAAGATGATAGAGAGGTCTTTTATGAGAGCTACAGAGATCATTGGATGATTGATCCATAGCTGAGTTACAAAGATCATTGGGTGATTGATCCATAGCTAAGGATATGATTAGAAGCAAGAACGAAACAAAGACGAGACTACTAAGGAGGAGAAAAAAATAAGAGAGAAACAATGGAGGGAGGCAATCGAGTATCCACCAAAATTCAAATTGAATATTACTTTTCACTTTAATGAGGAGAGGTAAGATCTTCATTATGACAACCTTGCCAACTTTATGGCGACCTAGATTTCTAGGTTTGATGTGACCACGAGAATATCACGACAATGACTTATTAATGAATTTTGATATTTTAACTTACCAAAATATAAACCTTTTAAAAATTCTATAAAATGATTTTATTTCTTAAATTGTTTTCTCTCTCTAGGATCTCTTACAGGGCATTTTCGAGACCTCAAAACTCCCCTAATGACTTGAAGGTTCCTAATTGACTTAACAATCACCTATCAACAAGGCAACCTTGTAACCAACCCTTTGGACTGCATTAATTTTAGCCTTTGCACATTTGCATGTCTAATATATTTGTGTCATATTTTAATGTTTGTAACCACCCCTTTTCCTTTAGCATATATAGAACCAATCGACAAATGAGTCTAAGCCAAAGGGGTTCAAACAAAATCCTAATCACTGAAATAATTCATTGTTTGTTTTTCTAGTAAGATAAGGGAAATATTAAAAAAGTTGAGAACCCCTAGGAACTCCCAAGGGGAAGAGAAAACCAAATGAATATTGAAAAGATTTCCTACTAGGGTAAATCCTACTTTTTGATTTCAATAGTGCATACAAAGGAGTGCTTGATGCACTAGGAAGGAAATATTTGTATTATAGAGATTTAGGGTATTATAATTGAATCTCAATACAATAGGTTAAAAGAAAGGAGCACACTAGACCTCCCCCAAGGCTAGTTGCAAAACCCATTATGACTTTACCACCTCGGAGGGATAGGACCAACCTTGATGGTGAGAAGTTGCTCCGTAGGGAAGATGTTAGGTAAGAGGTGATAAGGGTGCCAGGGGGGCTTTGGCTAGTAAATCTCTTATTCACTTAGAAATTGCTTGACCCATACATGAATCAAGATAGACTTACTGAGAGCCCTATTGCTAGTTAAGGGAAAAAACTTGGTGGATATTAAATCTTAGTGTTGTTACTTTTGTATGGGTAGAAAAAGAGATTATAATAAGATCCTTCAAGATTTGAATAAAGATTGCTTGATAAAGGACCGTTTTCTTCTATTTGAATGTTATGATTGTAAGTGAATGAACCTAATGCCCTAAAAGATTAATTAATGAATTTACCTTTATGTGTTGAAACATAAACGTGATAGGTATTTGGTTAACTAAAAATGATACATAGAGAGAAGTGGGAGGCCATGATCCCCAATGGATCTGCCCTAAGACAAGGTGGTCTCAGTGAGTAGAGATATTTTTTAAAATGTGTTAACTAGAAAGTAAGTGTTGACCAACTAAAAGATTGAATAGAATCCTAATTCCATGTCATTTTAGGGGACTAGAGTGAGAGTATATCCTACAGATGCACAAAGGGGTTAATGTACTACACTCCCCTTGATTTTTCACTCTCTTTGAACCAAGTGCAACATGGGTTGGATTTAGTTCAAGTGATATAGCACAAAGCGGATGCTCAAAGACTAACATTAGAAGAACTAGTAGGTGATCCTAGTCAACTATAAAGACTTGAATTCAAGTCAATCCTTATGGGTTATGGCCAAAACCTTCTATTGCAAAGTGGACTTGAGAGAACCTAGGTTACAAACCTCATGTTCTTCAAGGAGTGTTGAGTGGTATCGCTTAGGAGAATCTCTTTATGGACCACTAAAATTGTGTTGATGAAGCTTCTCAATTGGGCATGTTACACAATTGGAAGTTGTATGACCACCTTACTATTGTCTAGCAGCCCTCTTCAATTCAAGCCAATAATAGGACTTATATAAGATCAATTTGGCTTTGTGTTAAGTATTTTTCTAAAAAAATCTTTAAGATGAGCCATAGGACATAGAAGATGGTTGACTATGTTGGTTGCTATCTGCAAAAAAATCATTGCTTGGAGCTCCTTGCTGTGGCAAACAAAAATTTCAATTTTCTTTGGAAGGCAATTTTACCAAGCCATCTACTGATTACTTCTACGATATTGATGCTCTATTTTAATGTTGGATATTAGTAGTATCAGACCACTTTTTTCAAAACTGATAGAACTCTTATTAGTTTAAGCACTTTGAGCAATGTTGCTATGGCTATCTCTTACACAAGGATTGCACACTCTCACAAATACCATAGTGAAATCACTGATTCACCTATTTGTGTTAGCCTATTCTACAAAGGCTTCTTGATGGCTTTATTATAATTAAAGTGATGTTCCTTAAGTGTACTCCATCTCCATAGCTTCCATCACTCCAGGCTAGCTTGGCAAAGAAGAAGAAGAAAAAGAAGAAAAAGGAAAGGTGAAGAGCTTCACATAGTAATTCCTCACTCTCCCTCATACACACACACACACACACACTCTCTCTCTTTCTCCCTCTCTACACAAGTAAGAAGATATAATAAAGAAGCAAGAATAGAGCTCTCTAAGAATTCACACCATATCCTTCTTTTTGGCTTGAAACCAAACCTTCTTTTCATGTATTTGTCACCTTTTTTGTCTCCACCATGAATCAAAACTCCATGGCCTCAATACCTTAGACTTTCATGGTTAGCTATTCTAATTTAAAAAACATTGTATAATTTGTATGGGATTGACCCTAGAGCAAGCATAGCTCTCTTTTACAACATAGTATCCTCTAGAAAATTGTAAGATGTCCACCTGTCCACTTGTATGACATGTCTTAGCAGCCCATTAGGAAGAGAGTCCAGAAAGCACCGCCCGGCACTCCCGTGGAATGACACGGGGTTTGTGATCTAGGTCTTCTCGAGTCTTCCAGGAAGCGGAAGCATTTCGACCGTTCCCACTTAGGATCGACCTGAATCAGGGAGTGCGGGTTCTAGGGTCACTTAATATTTCATTACGAAAATATTACATTCTCTTCCCCTTAGAGGAATCGAGATGTCCTCATCTCGAGAAGAACTGGGGGTATTGTTGGTTGAGAGTACTTTCATCCATCCAAGTGGCATCCTTTTCGGGATAATCTTTCCACTGGACGAGGTATTCTCTCAAGGTCCTGGATCTCAAATGCCTCTTCCTAACATCTAAGATTCGGTCAGGCCGTAGCTCAAGGACTCCTTGGCTAGGCATTACAACTTGTTGATCATCAAGCACGTGACTAGGGTTAGGCACATACTTTTTAGTAGGCTGATATGGAATACATTATGAACTTTTAGGTTTTTGGGGAGTTATAATCTGTAAGCATTAGGCCCTAGGCACTTGAGGATCTTGTAGGGTCCACAATACCTAGGACTTAGCTTTTTGCATTCACCCAAGGATAGGGAACTCTTCTTTGGGCGTATGTGAATGAAGACCATATCTCCCTCAATGAAGGATCTGTCTTGCCATTTCAAGTCCGCGTAAGCCTTTTGTCTATCCTTGGTAGCTTGGATGTCCTGTCTTATTGACTTGATTTGGTCATCCATGTCTTCCAACATCTGCTTTGAGGCTTCAACCCTCAAGGTTGGATCTGAAAAGTTCAAAGGACTAGGATAGTCGTGCCCATACAATGCTTGAAAAGGGGTCATCTGAATGCTTTGTTTGTAGGAAGCATTGTAGGCAAACTTAACCAGTGGCAAATATTGAATCCACTTTTTGGGTTCACGGCAGTAGTGTGCCCTTAGCATATATTCAATGACTTGGTTGACTCGCTTCGTTTGACCATCAGTTCGGGGATGGTAAGCTGTACTGAGTCCCAATGGCCTGGAAGATAGCTCTCCAGAAGTGTGATGTGAACAGTGAGTTGTGATCACTAATGATTTTTCTGGGTAACCCATGCAGTTTGAATATCTCCTTGATGAATAACCTTGCGATGTCTGAGGCTTTATAGTTTGTCTTAACAGGAAGAGATGTGCAACCTTGGTGAGCATATCCACCACAATCATAATGGAGTTGTATCCTCCCTAAACTCGGGGTAGGCCAACAACAAAATCCATACTAATGAATTCCCATTTCATTTGGGGAATGTCAAGTGGTTGCAATTTCCCTAGCATTTTGACATGTTCGGCCTTAATGCGTTGACAAGACAAACATTCCGTGACATATTTGAGAATGTCACCTTTAAGCCTTTCCCAATAATAGCTCTTTCTAACTGCGTTAAGGGTCTTGGCATAGCTAGGATGTCTTGAGAAAGGGGAGTCATGGGCTTCCCAAAGTATCTTTTGCTTGAGTGATTGGCTTGCCGGTATACATAATCTCGTTTTGTAGTGGACAAGTCCACTATTTTGATAGAGAATTCTTGATACTTTGTTTGTAGCTTCGAGTCTTGATCCTTGATAGGGACCTCCCTTAGCAATTTCTAATAGGTTGGGTCGTGGCATGCCTCTTCTTTAGCTAGCTCAAGAATTGGGTTGTTTGGCATGGATACCTTTGTGGCTAGAGATCTGGCTATTGATGGATTTTGCAAAATCAAAGAATTTAGAAAAGCCTTGCGAGACTGAGTGCATTGCCAACTACATTCTCCTTTCCAGGCCGGTATTTGATTTCAAAATCATATTCCTCCAGCACTTCAATCCATCAACGTTGCCTCATATTGAGCTCATTCTGGATAAAAATTCATTTGAGACTTTTATGATCCGTCACTAGGGTAAACTTGTTACCCAGCAAGTAGTGTCTCCAAAGCTTGAGAGCATGGATGACAACCAACAGTTCAAGTTTGTGGGTAGCATAATTCCTCTCATGGCTCTTTAGTCTCCTTGAAGAGTATGCTACAAGATGACCTTCTTGCATAAGCACACATCCTAAGGCAAGTGTGCTAGCATCAGTTATCACCTTAAACTCCTTACTAAGGTCCGAAAGTTTCAGGATGGGTGCTGATACCAAGCTTTGCTTTAGTTTGTCAAAGCTGGACTGTTTAGTAGGTGACCATAAAATTGATACTTGCTTCTTCAGTAGATCGGTCAGAGGTGCTGCAATCAAGGCATAGTTTTTTATAAAGACCCTGTACCATCCTGTCAATCCAAGAAAACTACGTATTTCTTTGACAGTTGTTGGTGTTGGCCATTCCAGAACATCTCTGACCTTGGCCGGATCTACTACAATTCCTTTCGCCGATACAATCAATCCCAGATATTCAATCTGTCATTTGAAAAATGCACACTTCTTCTTTTTGGCATAAAGCCTGTGTGCCCTCATTGTTTCAAGGACAATGCAAAGCTGGGGTTCATGATCTTCTTCCTCTTTGGAGTAGACTAGGGTATCATCAAAGAAGACGAGTACAAAGTCATCAAGATAGGGCCTAAAGATATCCTGCATTAACCTATTGAAGGTAGCAGGTGCATTTGTCAGCCTGAATGACATGACTAGGAATTCAAAGTGTCCATATCTTGTGCTGAATGCCTTCTTTGGGATATCCTCTTCCTTGATCCTTATCTGATAATATCCAGACCTGAGATCAATCTTGGAGAATATCTTCACACCTTGAAGACGGTCAAGAAGTTCATCTATTCTTGGAATGGGGTAATTATTCTTAATGGTTGATTGATTCAACCCTCTGTAGTCAATGCATAACCGAAGCGTTCCATCCTTCTTCTTCTGGAACAGCACCGGAGCTCCCCATGGCGTACTGCTAGGATGGATGTAGCCTTGGTCTAATAGTTGCTTGAGTTGCTCCTTCAGCTCAATCGCTTCCGGGATGGACATTCTATATGGCCTCTTTGCAATTGGTGTAGCTCTTGGCGCTAGCTTGATTTCATGATCGACTTCCCTTTGAGGAGGAAGTTCCATCAGCTCTTCAGGAAATACGTTTGCATACTCTTTTAGCCATGAAGGTTATTTCCTAGACTCCTGATTCTGATCTAGCTTATTTTCCTTAATCAAATAGACATGTAGTGCCTTTCGAAATCCTTTTATTATCCGAGATGCTTTGGCCAGTTGAATTCTTGGCATACCAGCCTCTCCTTGAGTTATGACCATTTCCCCTTCAGAATTTCAAAAGGAAACTTGGCCCTTTCCATAGTGAATGTGGGCATCATTAGGTTTAAGCCAATCCATTCTGAGCAAACACTTGTGGACACCGAGGTTCATAACCATGAATTTGACCGAAGTTGACTTTCCGCCCAGTAGGAATTTCATTACATTACATAACACAATATTAGTGAGTTTGGGAATCTCCCAATTCCCATTTTTTGAATACTAAAAAGATGGCACCCGGATAACATGACCATAAGTTTCTTAAAACCATATGATGTGACCTATCATTGGAAAGCACTTGAAAAATTGAATCTATTGAGCTATAGAGCGCTCGATTTGGAGTTATAGTGTTCAAGTTATGACAAATCCAAAGATTTGACCACGTGTCTCAAACTTAAGGAAAATTCCCATATTCCCCAATATGGTGTTACATGCCCAATTCAGCTTCTAGCCAAGTGACCTAATCACTTAACTCTGTTACCAACACTTACAGCCATGATAGTTATTGATAAAAAGTCTATTTCATTCATATGGGCATAGCCCTTTTTGAGTACAATTATTTTTTTGGGAAGATGGAACAAGCTGATTGGCATATCAATTCAGGGAGAATAAGATTGTGTTACATTCGGCTACGAGAACTGAGTAATAATATGGATTGGGATCATGGATTTTCAGGAATCAATAGGTCATAAGAAGATTAGGGTATCCTTTCCTTTGATACCCGTTCTTCTCATAATGTCCCAACACCATGATTCTGTTGGTAGGGATTATTCGAGTCACTTCCTTGTACACATACATGTTGTGCTTGACCTTTCGACCGCCGACATGTAGGGTTGCATTTGCATGAGCCTCAACAAAGATGAACAACTTCACGATCTTTAAGTCCTCCATCCACTTGATTCTCTTCAAGTTGGTTCCGAAGGTATGCAAGTCGGTGGGCAGCTATGTAATCAATTCCTGAATCACCCGTCCATATCCATTCCACGTACAGGGGTGAAGGATTGTAGATGCGGTCTAGGATATTCATCATATCTAGCCTCCGTTGATAATCCGAAGCACGCATCATAGTCATAAACATAACCTGGAACACCAAGAATTTGTTCCATGCTTCGCGACTCTGCCGGCCAGCATCGATAAGTAAGTAAGGAAATGTTCTTAACAGCAACATTTGCTCTACTTCACCTCATTAAGTTTTCTTGTAAATATTTGATCTCGTTGGTTTGCTCTGATACCAACTGTAATGTGTCCACCTGTCCACTTGTAGGACACGTCTTAGGAGCCCATCGAGAAGAGAGTCTAGAAAGCGCCGCCCGGAACTCCCATGGAATGACACGGGGTTTGCGATCTAGGTCTTCCCGAGTCTGCCACGAAGTGGAAGCATTTAGGCCATTCCCACTTAGGATCGACCTGAATCGGGGATTGCGGGGTCTAGGGTCACTTAATATTTCATTACGAAAATATTACAAAAATTACAAACACCTAAAAATAGACATCCGACAATCCTTGTTTCAATTTATGTTTTGGCATAACTCAAACATTTAATATAGCCCTATTTTCAATTCTTCTAGTATTTGCACCTTTGTTTTTTTTATTTCTTGGAATTTTTCATTTTTGTCTATCTTTCTAAAATAAGATTAGCATTACCCCCCTCTTAGATGACTGACAGTCCCATGGCACTCCGCAATGTAGTTGAAGCATTGTGCTTAGGTTGGTCACAGTAGAGTATAGAAGAGAGTGGTGAAGAAAATTAATGTTCAAGATTGGATCATCATTATTATAAAAGGAATGAGGGCTAGTATTCTTGGTGTATATTGTAGCTAAGGAGAGGGAGAACATAGAGTTTCAAGGATTAGTGATGTCATTGGGCATATTTTCTTGTCATCTCCATGTCATAAACCTACAATCACAAGATATGCACTCACTAGGGGTGTGTCTTATTATGATGTGAGGGTTTATACATATGTGAGTGCAATTGGGAGTTATCTTGAACTTGAAGCAAGCGTAGAGTGTTATGTTACACTTGAGAATCCAACTGGTGAAAAGGGAGGTATGATGCATTGCTCCAGGTAACAAGTCTACCAAATGACCTTGAGGGGTCCTACCCTTGATGGGCCCTAAGACTATGTGGTGGGAAAAGGGCAAGGGGTTTAGGAATGGAGCCTGCTAAGTGAGGCAATAGGACATGCCCAACTTGAGGGCACCTAAGTGATGTGATCATGGGTGCACCTATTCCACATGAGTTTTGTTCTCTTTTCTTTTCTTTTGTCTTCTTTTTTTTCTGAATAAATATTTTTTTTAAATCCCTCTCTTATGTTGTTAGAGGGAATGGATTTAAAGACTTCTCCATGCATGCCCTACTCATCATGTAACTTTTCAAGGATAGCCTTGCCACTACTGATGTTGTTGTGAGGAAGGAATGACTAAAACTTGTGAACCTCATTGCATTCATGTCCTCCATCAACTTGAGATAGTAAGCATTATTGCCCAAAGAAGTAACCTCAACATGGCATATCTATCAATTATTATGTTCATGCCAAAGAATAGTGCATAGGGACTCTCTTCTTCTATTTCTCTTTTTTGGTTCCATGTGGATGTTGATGTTGAAGATAAGGGAACTTTTTACCACCTATGTTTTTCAAGTTTGTAGTCAACCCCATGTCTTTGTGGGTAGAGATGTAGGTGCAATCTCATCTCTCAAGGGATAATGCACTTGGAGAGAGACCCAAGCCTCTATACTAATATCCACAAGGTTTATTCTCCACTTTGGTTGAGAGACATAGCCTTGTACTATTTTATGCACCTTGGACACTTGGTCATGCTAGTACTCCATTGGCTTATAATTTAAGACCTTGGTCCTTATGTTTCAACCATCTTTTTCCAAGAGATGTCACCACTCTAATGACTTCTTGCACAACCCCAAAAAAAATTACTTTTTTAAGTCCCTTTGGAAAATTAAAAGTAAATTTCATAGGAAAATCGAGGGACTCCCATTGTTCCAACATGGAGTTTTCACTATCCCAACTAATAGGATTGGGTCATTGCCTTTGTGGGAAAAGCACATCTATCGCTTGTTGGGGTGATGCATTAGAATTCCTCTTAAATCTTTTTACTTTGTCTTTTCTTCTTTTCTTTCCTTTTGGTACTACTTCCAAGGAGCTAGGTTCTTCCATGTGTTCAAGCTCTTGATGGATGGACTCTATAGCATTGGAACTCACTAGCTCTCTCCTTCCTAGTAAACATCATTGTGCTTTGACACACACCTCAGTCCCTAGTATTATTTGTTACCTATATTTTCCTTTTTGTAAATCAACTTGGAAAAATATCGAAAAGATTTTCAACAATTCACTTTGGCTAAATGCTAAGAAGAATTCTTGGCACAGTATTAATTCACAACAAATAACCTCAAGGAAGAAAGAAGGAGGCTTAGGGATTTCCAAGCTTTCAGACTATGCTCTTTGTTTACTATGAAATGGATCTACAATTTGAAAGCCTTCTAGCCTTGGTCTTCTCTTCTCAATTTTTGGATTAATTTCTCTAAAGTTTCAAGCTTTGATTTCTGTTAGTGTGGGTTGGTCCTATCCTTCTATCTCAAGCAATGTAGGGAAGGGTAGTTGTTCTTTTGTTCTTGAAAGCGGTCCCTTAGCTACTGCTAGGATGGCAATTATTCTTAGGTCTTTTGTGAAGAGACCCGCTTCCCTTAGCTATAGTATATAATCCTTCTTTGTTATTTTATACTTCAATTGGGACATGTGTGTTGCCACACTTTGCTTGAGTGCTCTTCTACTAGTGAGTTGCAACTTCCTTCTAAAATCCTCAATTGTGTCCTCTTCACTTTTAGTAGGGTATTGGCAAAGCTTTTCTCCTAAACCTACATGATCTCTTCCATCACTCTCACCCTTTATTTTTCCCACCTCAGTTCACACTTTAATTGTTCTAGTTTCATGGCAAAATCAAGCATGGGGTTGCATTCTTCTCTTTCCATTGGTTTGTTGTTTCCTTTTCCTATTCTAGTCCTCTATTTTGCCACATTCTTAGGAGCTTCAAAGTGGAATGCTACTACTTCGAATCATGATTGAGCTCTATCCTTCTTAACGAGGTTCATAAATTTTTGGCAAAAAGTAACTTTTGTAACATTTTATGCTATTATTTTTCAAAGAGGAGCCAAGATCCCTCCCATGCAAATTGTATTTAATCATTTATAGCATCATGATCACAACTTGTGTTAAGTCTATTTTTCATCAAGACTAAGGTTTGGTTGTATGTAAAAAGAGCCACGATCAACTAGAAGGATCACACAAAAAGGGTAGGATGCCCAAGGGGGATTAGGAACACTAACCCTAATTTTCATATATTTAAAGGATAAGAAAGAATAGAACAAGTTATTCATGTGTGTGCAAACTTTGTGCACTTGCCTTCTTGCTCTTCATTGTAAGAGAGGGACATAGTGAGAGTTGAAAGAGAGAAATCATGATGGTACCACTATCTAAAAAGAATAGTACATGAAAATATCATAAACATGTCAAGAAGACTAAGAGCTATTAGTAAGGATAAATCGAGTTGACAAATAAAGAGCTCTAGCTGATAGAATCTCATGGTGATATAGAGATCCTAGCTCTAGCTTAGGCAATAATCTCATTTATTTGCCTATGGACGTATCATTCACACCTATATCAAGGTTTAAGACATCTAGATTGGCCAAGTTGGATGAATCAATCAATTAATTCCCCTATGTATGTGTAGATTGGCCAAGTTGGATGACTCAATCAATTAATTCCCCTATGTATGTGTAGATGATTGAGGTTGTGGCTATGATAAAACTTCTTAGGTATCTCTCATGGAAGAAATATGTAAGCTATCTCGAAGTGGGGCATTGGTGTCCTAGGGCTACTATGCTCCTGAGGAGTGAGCTCCAAAGGTATCATATCTCCAAGAGGAAGAGATCAAGGTATCACTAGTCAGTGAGATCCATGGACCATGTGGATGAAGCCTTCTTTCTCTTGCCATGCCCATGTTTATGCTTAGTTTTTGCATAGTAAGGTTGTATAGGGTTGAGAATGAAGGGACCACATTTGTGGATCATGGAGCTTTAGAATTAAATCCTTATTGGTTGAGGGAAGGCCATGCAATCTCACTTCAAATGGATCTTGGTATTCTAGCACATCTAAGAGACTAGGTGAGAGATAGTCATCCATCTTTACGGTTGAACCTCTTGAACAAGTAAGAGGGTTTCCAAAGCCCCATTTTTAAGCTTATGTAGTGAAACATTTTGGTTTTTTTGTGTGCCATGACCAGGACACATCAATCATATAGTCACTTGGATGCTTTGCATAGTGGATAGTGAGGGGTGCACAAGAACAAAATCCAAAACACATGCAATAACTAGATTTCAATTTTAAATTATTATCTCAATAATTTTCTCAATTTGCATTTATAATGGAATGATATTTTTTGTTTTTAACTTAATGAAATGACATTGCATGGAATGCAAAAATGATAAAACAACGTATTTTTCTCACCATATTACACATGGGTTATAAACGCTATGCCATACAAAGGAAAGGAAGGAGTGAAAAAATTTCAAAAGAATATTGGGAAGGTAAGAGTAGAGCAAGAATGAGCAGGTTGGAAACCTTAGAAATTGGATTAAATGGGTTAAGTACAAGGAATAAAAGCACTTGAGGCATCATGACATGGTGCCTACTAGAAAGATCTTGAATGATGAGTGGGAACTTGGTGAGCAAGGAGAGACACTTTTGCATAAGGATGAAGGATTGGGAGATAAGAAGAGGAAGTGAGAGAGAAGTCCTATGTAAGTAAAAGATCTCCACATGCATCAATCAGTCACCAATAATGTGTGGATTATTTTAAAAATTTGAGCAAAGTAAAAGCAAGGGATGAAATAGAAAATAGGAAAAAGAAAAAAAATCATAGTGTTTTATCTTCATAATAAGCATCTTATTGAGGTGCATGTTTGATGCACATATGTCATATCTTTGGAGCATCTTGTTAATGCATCTATATCACCAAGCCCATCTTCACCTCCATCCTCACCATCAACAAAAAAGAGTAGCAAAACTTTATCTCCATCCTCGTCGTTGTGCTATCAAAGAGATCTTTGGTGCTATTGCCCACATGCTACAGGCACAAACATGCCATGGCTTCCTCATGCACACCTCTTCTCTACTATTGGAATAGGGCACAAATAATCATGCCTTTCTATTATCACAATTGCTATAGGCCAATTAGCCACACTTATCTCTATTAGCCTCATCTTGTCTACTAATTCATGATTGCTCTAAGAGCTAGATAGCCCATGCTTCTAATTCATGATTACCATCATGCTAACATAGATTTCTTGTAGATCCATGTTTCACCACTTGTTGTTCATAATTACCACTATTTTTTTGCTATCCATAGGTTTCCTCATGAACCAATAGATCCATGCTGCTTTCTTTTGTATTCCACAAGTTGGTACATGCACAAATATGCAAATGCCATGACTTCAAAGAAAATCAGTAAAGCATAGGTATGAATTTACTGTTATTGCTCTTCCAAGAATTGCAGTCCAAGTGATTGCAGTCATTTATACCTTAGAGAGTATTGAGAATATGAGGCCATTTGACACTTTATAGGTGACCTTCACTACATGTGGTGCTTATTAAAGTCAAAATATGGTTATTTTTCCCTATTTAAATCATTGTTGAGTTTTGAATTTCTTCTTCTTGCCTCTGTGAGCATTCCACTATGCACAACCTCAATCTAGTGTACTAGCATGCACAGTGGCATATGCACATGCTCTAACACATGCACTATGTGCATTCATGTGCTTGTGCACTTTCTTTTTTGCATTGTGAGCACTTGACCTTGCATACCCTCCATTGCACACTAGCTTGCATGCAAATGATATTAGGTGCTCATGATGGATTGGCCAATCCCTCTTTCCTTTTCTCTCTTTGGCCAGGCATCCGCTCTTTTTACAAGGGAGGGCCAATTGACAGAAGAAGAAAGGAATGAGGAACCTCATAGTGCCATTGTACCATCTCACCATTCATAGTAGAAGTGGAACATAGATCCTTGCACCTACTACACTCATGTACACTTGTGTATGCTTTTGTGTAGTCGTGTATACCTGTGTATACTCGTATGTACTCTTGTCCACTCTAGTGCATAGGCACTTGAACCAACACACCCATGTATGCTTGTATACACCCTTATGCACCTAGAATTGCACCTTGCATTCCACACATACCCAAAAGCACCTCTTGCATTTTCATGATAACCTTTGCACACCCCTACACTCACATTGCACTTTACGACATGCCATAGTGCACTTCACACTACCCTAGTGCACTACACTTGCACTATAGTGTACTCACCATAGGTCACTACATAGTGGCCAAACATAGTGCATGTAGAAAGAGCCCCTCTTTCTTCCTTTGCAACTCCAAAACCCACCCTATTCATAAGGGAAGCCAAGGGGGAGTAAGGGAAGATGGTGAGGCCTTGCTACATCCCATTGCACACCTTTGTGCACTTGCATACATCATAGTGCACTCATGTGTGCTTGAGTGAGTGGCACTTACACACACATGTGCACACACACTTGCATAGGCATAGGCATTGGAATGTGCACTAATGTGCACTTGTGCACACTAGAATCTTACACATGTACTAAACCCACCCATTGAAACTTAATGCTTACCCACTAATACCCAAATTTGGCAATTAGTACTCACCCACTAACACCCCTTAGACTAGAGTGACTACTAGTATATATAGGTATAGCCCAACACCTACAAGAAGTCTCCTTCTCTTGAGTCCCTTGACTCTCATCCTTTTCACAAGGGGGGAGTTATTAGGGTATTAAGGAGGAAGGGGATATCTTGCCAAGGGCACTTGATACCCATCTTAGTGCACTAGTGCACTACACTAGCACAAATGTAGTCACAACACAACATCCTAAGTGCACTGCAAACACTTGCACTAATGTACCTTGCATACCTTGTATCCGCATAAGTTAGATCAAAATACATTATATGCCACACATGCACACTAATATACATGCACTAGTGCTCACACATAGTAGACATCACTTAGAACTCACAAAATTTAGCACACTTGAACTTGCACTACCCCATCTACTCACCCAAGCATAGTTTGCAAATCAAGCACCATACTTAGATACTCTAACCTCCCTAGTGCACAAGAACATGCACTAGCACATGCATTAGTGCACACGTACATGCGTACATCTTCCTTGCATGCAAGCTAGTGCACATGTATACTAGTATGCCTCCACATTCACTACATTCCACCATGAGCACATAGTCACACAAGCATATACACACACATATTAAATGGGAAAGGCACTTACCATAACAAGAGAAGAAAACCAACATGAAAGACAAACTCAATAGGGAAAAATAGACAATCAAGGAAACCAAAAGAATCCACTGTCAACTTGAACCCAAAAATGGATTGTTATGAAGACATGGGCCAAGAACAGTTCTATGATTCTCCCATATGATTTTCCCTTCAACATGGGTTGATATTTGCCTTATAACCTAGGCAAGATTGATTCTATCATGCCCCCGCATGCTACCACTTCTGTTTGTTGTATTTCGATGGATGCATGGAAGGGCTCTAAGAGTCCAAATATGCTACACATACAAGGGAGCATAAATGAAAAACATATTTTTATTCTAGTGGAAAGTGATAGTACTCATAGTTTTATAAACAAATCATCCATGGATCAATTGAGATGTTTTTTCACTAAATTACATAAGTCCCTAAAAGTACAAGTGGCAAACAGTGATGAGAAAATGAGCACTTAAGTATGCTCTAAAGTGCCCCTATGCTTGGCTAAAAAATATGTGTCAATTGTGAACTTGATTGCACTTGATAAGAGCCCCATTGATGTTGTTCTTCATTGTGATTGACTAAAGCACATGGATTTTATTATGCATAGATAGCTCATATGCCTAGAGGGAGTTCAAGATAATATAGATTTTCAACTTAGTTATAGCCAAGCAACTCAAAGGGGAATTCAAGAGATGCTCTTAGATATTTGTATTGCATTTAAACAAGGAGGTCACATATCAATCCACAAGTTTGGCTAAAATTTCAATATTGAAAACTATTTTGGAGGAGTATAAGGATTTGTTCAAAATTCCTACAACCCTTCCATCCAAAAGGCAAGTGGATAAACCTATTGACTTGGAGCCTCATTCAAAGCCAATGAATAAGCACCTTATAAGCTCTATAAATGCAAGTGTGAAGAAGTTGCTAAGCAAGTCATGGAATTGATAGAGATGGATTTATTGATTGGATTTCTTCTCCTTAGCATCTCAAATCTTATTAAGAAGAAAGATTGACACCCACTCATTCTACGCTTAAGCCCTATGGTGGACAACCTTACTTGCTATTGGGTAAATGTAAGATTTTTCTTATTATTGTAGTTGAGAGCATCCTTTTTCTTTTTTACATTCTTCTAAATTGAGAGAATGTGGAAAATGAACTCCTCTTGGGTTGACTCTTTGAGTATTAGGTTCCCTACACCATCAACTATGTTGATAAGCGCATTACATTGTAATTTCTAGGTGCCCATGTTGTTTTTGCTTTCAATAAAGGGCATTTTTCTATGGAGAAAATGCTAACTCATCTCCTTTAGGAGTCAAATTAGACTGAGTCACGGAGTATTGGAGGACTCAATGGTCACTTTTTACTCAAAAGTGGCTACCATACAAATAATGGTGCCATTTCTTGATATCATGGAGGATCGTCAACATCTCCTGGTCATATACATTCATTTGCATCTCCTTGTCATCAAACTTGGAGCTCTCAAATGCAATCAAGCCATGCACTTGTAGCAAGACTGCACCAATACCACTAGCATTACACTAAAAGATAAACATCTTGGAGAAATCAAGGCATACAAGGATAGGGACTGAAGTAAGCATTTCCTTCAACTATTTAAATCTATGATCAGTAGTGGCATCCCTAAAGGAAGATTTTTTTAAAATTTGATTAGTCAAAGGTGCTACAATGGTGGCATAATGCTTAATGAAGCATCTAAAAAATGAGGAGAGACCAAGGAGACCACACAATGAAGTAGTGGTGGATGGAGTGGGCTAATCCTTAACACATTGCACCTTCTTAGGGTCAACCTGTATGCCCTTTTTGCTAACAATTTGTCCCAGGTACTCCACATATGTTTGCATGAAGATACATTTACTTTCCTTAGTAAAGAGTTGATGCCCTCTCAATGTATCAAACACCCTTCTAACATGTGCCAAGTACTCCTCTTATGACTTGTTGTAAATGAGGATGTTGTCAAGAAAATGAGCAAAAACTTGAATAGGAAGGGGTAATTTAAAGAAGTGGAAGCACAGGTTAGCCTAGTTCCATCTCTTCAATGCAATACTATGCTAGAATAAATAATGAAAATAATGGTTTCACACATCATGTGACTGTTTAATTAGTTAGAATTGTTTGAGCACCTGTTGAGATATCGAGCTCCACTCGTGATACACCAGGGTGACCGTTGTGTATTTATGTCACCGACTTGTCAGTTGCAGACGCGGTTGGTACACCGCCCATGAATAATAGCTACATGATAGCTATCCTTATCTACTCTAGTTCGTGGCTCAGTTAGTATGCCACCTTAGTTAGTTGAGTTTGGTTTGAGACCCATATATAGGGTTCTTCTATCTCTTTGTACTAGAGTTCTTTTGGCTTACACAACTAAGAAGAGGAAAACTGTTTTCAGCCTCCACCCTTGTGTGTCTTCCCCCATTGTGCAAGCAAGAAAGCTTCAAGCGAGACTCCTTCCTTCTCTCCCACAATCTTGACATGGTATCAGAGCCTTGTTCGTTGTAAGGAGCTCAAGAAAGCAAGCCAAGCTCGCGGTGTTCTGGTAAGAGGAGCAGTGTTGCTTTCATTTTTTGTTTTGGGAGCAGATCTCTGCAGGTAGCACAGCCGGAAAGTGCAGAAGTGCATTGTCTCAGGTTGAGACGCCCTTCGCGGTGAAGCAAGAGGGCAGTATATGCTGCGGGTGAAGGCTTTAGCCCTCGGCGACCTTGTTTTTTTTATTTGAGGCCATTTTGGGGCCTGTTTTGGAGGCGGAAGTTTTCTGCACGCACTCAGGAAAAGGCCTAGTTTTATGCTGTGCGACCACTGTTCTACAGGTCGGTGAAAAGTTGCTGTAGAAATTGCATCGTATGCTTGAGTGCAGAGACATTGGGAGTTACAGAATCATCCTTGTTGCCTGTTGATGCAAAATCGTCAGTAGGAAGTGACTGTGTGGTCAAATACCACTCTCGTCAGTTTTGCATATTAGCCCTTGTGAGGCTGAAGTTGTGTTCTTTGCAGTGACAGAACTTTTTGCAGTATTCTGTAATGGCATCTGATTCTCTCTCACAGATTGTTACTGAAAAGCTTGATAAGAACAACTTCCAAGCATGGAAGTTTAGAATGACGAATTTCCTTATGGGAAAAGGATATTGGAAATTTGTTGCAGGAAATGAAGAAGAACCAGTTCTTCCTAATGTTCCCAATCAACAGCAAATGCAGGCATTTAAAGCATGGCATGAGAGAGCCAGGAAAGTTATGTACTGGCTGTCTATCAGCATTTCAAACTCTATGATTGTGCATATTCAAGATGCAAGTACGCCAAAGGAGGCATGGGATACTTTGTCAAAAATGTATAGCACAAATACGCAAGCCAGGAAAATGCAGCTCAAGCAAGAGTTGCATAATGTGCAAAGAGAAAATATGAGCATCAATGACTACCACATGAAGGTGAAGAAGATTGCAGATGCACTTGCTTCCATTGGATCGCCAGTGGAAGATGATGATTTAGTTTCTGTGACCTTGAATGGTCTAGGAAAGGATTATGCACAGTTTCGGACATCCATTTCAGTTCGTGAAAGATTTCCTGATTTTGAGGAGCTGATTGCTCTTCTAATTTTTGAGGAGCAAAGAAATGGTGGTGCATCTTCTTCAGGAGGAACTTCAAAAGAAGCTGTCTTCTACTCAAATACTGGAAGAGGTAGAGGCAGAGGTAGAGGAGGACGATTTGGAGGCCGTGGTAGAAATCAGAATATGCAGGAAATTCAAGAAAACCAGTCCTATGGAGGAGGACGTGGTAACTCTAGAGGCAGGGGGAGCCAAAGAGGTCGTGGTGGATGGCAAAGAGGCCAAAATGCAAACAGTAATGTTGAATGCTACTATTGTGGTAAAATGGGTCATATGGCTAAAGACTACTATAAAAAGCAGAATGACATCATGAATGGAAAACTGCAACAAGGAAATTATGCATCCTCTAGTAGACAGGGTGATGACAGAAATGAGCATCTGTTTATGGTGCAGCACATGAACAATTCTGTGACAAGTGCAGAAGAAAGCAACGATGTATGGTATGTTGACTCAGGTGCATCAAACCATATGACAGGTCATGCAGAATGGATGGAGGATGTAAGGAAAATGGAAAAACCAGGATTTGTGGAGACTGGTGATGATACTGCACATCCTATTGTGCAGATTGGAAAAATTCCTTTGTCTATGCAGGATGGGAAAAAGAAATACCTGTCCGATGTATTTCATGTCCCGAATATCACCAAGAATCTGGTTTCTGTTGGTCAAATGGTTGAGCAGGGCTTGCAGGTCAGATTTAATCCTCATGGATGCTTTGTTGAGGATATGAAAAATAAAGGTTGCTTGATAGCAAAAGGAAAGAAGAAGGGCAGAATGTTTACATTGGATGCAGACATGTCTGAATTGAGTGCAGCAATGTTTGCACATGGGACCGGTGTAGTTGCAGATATTGATATCTGGCATAAACGCATTGGTCATGTTAATGTACAGCGACTTAAATCAATGCAGGCCCAAAATATTGTTGCAGGTTTGCCTAAATTCAAGGTTGCAGAAATGCATAAGGTATGTGAAGCCTGTCAGTTTGGAAAACAGGCAAGGAAACCATTTCCTAGACATGTTCAAGAGAGTGAGAAGCCATTGGAATTAATCCACTCTGATGTGTGGACTACTAAAGCTGCATCTCTTGGAGGGTGTCATTATTTTGCCACTTTTATTGATGACTATAGCAGAAAAGTTTGGGTGTATTTTATGAAAAAGAAAAGTGAAGTTTTTGGTCATTTCAAAACCCTTAAAGCTATGGTTGAAAAAGAAACAGGCCTGCAGATAAAATGCCTAAGGTCAGATGGAGGGGGAGAGTACCTCTCAAATGAGTTTGCAAGGTTCCTGCAGGAGCATGGCATAAAGCAGCAATATTCATGTAGTCATACCCCACAACAAAATGGAATTGCAGAAAGAAAAAATAGGCATATTGGAGAGGTATCTCGTGCCATGCTCAATGAAAAAGACTTGCCACATTTTTATTGGGCTGAAGCAGTTGCTACAGCAGTCTACATAATGAACAGGACTCCCACTGCAGCAATACATGGAATGACTCCAGAGGAGAGGTATACTGGTAGGAAACCAGATATTTCTCATTTGAAAATTTTTGGTTGCATTGCCTATGTACATGTGCCAGATGAGTTGAGATCCAAGTTGGATCCAAAAGTTGAGAAGTGCATCTTTATCGGTTACTCTCTGCAGCAAAAAGGGTATAGATGCTATAACCCTTCTACTCGTAAGTTTACAGTGAGTAGAGATGTTGTTTTTGATGAGATGAGTAGCTGGTATAAACCAATAAATGTGATTGATGATGTAGATGCACAAAATGGTAATGCTGCACAGAATTCACAGCAGCAGTCACAAAATATTAGTGGACCTGGAGCGTCCTCTAGTAGTGGTTCACATTCTTCGCCATGGACAGGCAGATTGAGATCAGGAGAATCTTCTCAAAGTAATGTAGATAGTGATATGCAGGTATCACGAAAAGGAAAAGAGAAGGTTGATCAGCCCATGTTTGATGTGAATGCAGGTCACTCTTATGTGGATGGTGAATCCAGTGGCTCAAAATAGAGCATTGATGATGAGTTGGGTATTCCTTCTATTGTTACACCTGGAGTAAGGAAGACCAGGGATGTTTTGAGAGCACCTGGGAGTGAACCTACTTTGCGCAGGTCTACGAGAGCTAGGTATCCTGTGGATAGGCTGAAATATGATGGATTTACAGCCATTCACTATGCATATATGGTTAAAGTGATACAGGAACCAGAACCCACTTCTTTTGAGGAAGCCATGGGAAAAGAAAAATGGGAGAAAGCCATGGATGAAGAAATGGATGCCTTGGAAGCAAATGCTACATGGGAATTGGTACCTTTGCCTAAAGGTAAAAATGCAATTGGCTGTAAGTGGGTTTATAAGGTGAAGCACAATGCAGATGGTTCTGTGAATAGATACAAGGCAAGATTAGTAGTCAAGGGGTATGCACAAACATATGGCATTGACTATGAAGAAACATTCAGTCCGGTTGCAAGGATGGCAACCGTAAGAGCAGTCATTGCTATGGCTGCATCAAAGGGATGGTCTTTACATCAGATGGATGTAAAGAATGCCTTCTTGCATGGTGATTTGCAAGAAGAGGTCTATATGGAGCAGCCACCAGGTTATGTGCATGCTATTCATCCTGAGTTTGTTTGCAGGTTGAAGAAAGCCTTGTATGGCTTGAAGCAAGCACCTAGAGCATTGTCTGACAAGATAGGACAGTATCTTGTCACTATTGGCTTTCATATTTCCAAGGCAGATTTCTCACTTTATGTGAGAAAAATAGAGAAAGGTATTATGCTACTTGTCATTTATGTTGATGATTTGATTATGACAGGTGACAGTGATGAAGATATCCTTCATGTGAAAATGCTATTGAAGCAGAAGTTTGAGATGAAGGATTTGGGAGAGCTGCGTTATTTCTTGGGCATTGAGGTGATTAGATCACCAAGTGGGATACAGCTCTTGCAGAGGCAGTATGGATTGGACATGCTGTCCAAATATGGGATGACAGGCTGTAAGCCTATTTCAGTTCCTTTGGAGCAGAATGTGAAGCTGAGCACAGATGTAGGTGAGCTTCTAGAAGACCCTACTATGTACAGATGCATAGTAGGAAGTTTGATTTATATGACTATTACCAGGCCAAATTTGATCTATGCTGTTGGATTGGTAAGTCAATTTATGCAGGCTCCAAGGAAACCACATTTGGATGCGGCTAGATGCATACTCAGGTATGTGAAGTCCACATTGCAGTATGGACTATTTTATGAGACTGGGGTTCAGATACAGTTGCATGGATACACTGATGCTGATTGGGCTGGTAGTATTTCTGATAGACGATCTACCAGTGGATATGTGTTCTCTTTTGGGAGTGCTGCAGTCACTTGGAGCAGCAAGAAACAGCCTACAGTTGCCTTGTCGAGCACAGAGGCTGAGTACAGGGGTGCAACAATGGCTACATGTGAGGTAGCTTGGTTGCATAAGCTACTTTATGATATGCATCAGTCTACAGATGGGCCAGTTGTCATTTATTGTGACAACATGAGTAGTATACACTTGGCAAATAACCCAGTCTATCATGCTAGAACAAAGCACATTGAGGTGCATTATCACTATGTGCGAGAGAGGGTTTTACTAGGTCTTATTGATCTAGTTTATGTCAGCACAGAGGATCAGGTAGCTGACATATTCACGAAGGCATTGGGTGCAGAGAAGCTGCGCAAGTTCAGAGACCTGCTTGGTGTGCAGGAATTGAGATTGAGCTCGAGGGGGAGTGTTGAGATATCGAGCTCCACTCGTGATACGCCAGGGTGACCGTTGTGTATTTATGTCACCGACTTGTCAGTTGCAGACGCGGTTGGTACACCGCCCATGAATAATAGCTAATGATAGCTATCCTTATCTACTCTAGTTCGTGGCTCAGTTAGTATGCCACCTTAGTTAGTTGAGTTTGGTTTGAGACCCATATATAGGGTTCTTCTATCTCTTTGTACTAGAGTTCTTTTGGCTTACACAACTAAGAAGAGGAAAACTGTTTTCAGCCTCCACCCTTGTGTGTCTTCCCCCATTGTGCAAGCAAGAAAGCTTCAAGCGAGACTCCTTCCTTCTCTCCCACAATCTTGACAGCACCATGCTATATGACACGTTTCATATGCATATAAGCATGGTATTTGAATGAATCTCTAGCATACATAGGGCCTAAGATGAAGATAAAGATAATGTAAAACATGTTAAGGAAACCCCTAAATAGGATGATAAGGGCAAGCAAATCCTTAGCCTTGATGTATAAGGTCGTGCTTTGAAGGCTAATGCTAGCAAAGTAGATCTAAATAAGGAGCCAAAAAAGAAGAAAGTGAAGGCCAAGAAAGAGGTATCTAAGCCTATGAAGTGACCAAGAGAGCATATGATTTGGTGGAAAAAGAGAACTATTACTAGCTTTCAAGAATTTGATCTAGCAAGTTCTCTTTGTGAAGTCAAACTTGATGTTAACCTCTTGCTGCTAATTAAACTATCTCTGTGGGTGTGTAAGGAGTTTAAGAAGATCCTTCGTACTAGATATATTGTTGAATCCTTGGGAATATCTTGTGTTGGTGATGACTAGTTTGAGCATTCCAAAAAATGTTGCCCAAGGGTACCAACTTATGTTGATGGTATCTTGGTGGACCATGTCATTGTGGATATAGGATCCTCCATTAACATTATGAGCTTGAAATTTATAGAGATACTGGGATTAGAGATCTAAAAGGATGCCCCCACAATTCTAAGGATGGTTGATGACAGTTCGAGACAACTGAAAGATTGTATTACTAAAGTCTATGTAATCATTGCTAATGTGACTTTAGGGTCATTAGGTTTGCAAGGCCACCAAGATACCAAGTGCTATTAGAGAGGCCCCATAACTATCAAGTTGACATATCAGCTAGTTTTTTGATCTTTGGCAAAGATATCAAATGAGTTATAATTGATGCTTACTTGGAATCACCTCAAAGCGAGGGAGTACCTATGTCCTCAACACAGAATTGGATGTGCTAGAGGGGCCTTCTAGTAGTGAGACTTTATCGAGTGATGAATCAAAAGAGGAGTCTACTATGAAAGATGTTTACTAGGTAACTTTAAATGAGCCTACAAAAGCTCAAAATAGAATCATAGATGTAGATGTGATGATAGAGATAGACCTTGGTTTGTTGAATGATTTGTGACTGATCAAATTATGGTCTATGCTCAACATTGAAGAAAGAAAGGAGTATGTGTCCTTAATCCAGGAGTTTCATGATATTTTCACATGGAGTTATGATGAATTGAGGGCATTCCCCCTAGTTTAGCTATGCATACTATTTCACTAAAAGAGGAAAGTTGAACTATCAGTGAGGTGCATGCCTTTTGAGTTAAGGGACAAGCTATTTGAAGAGTTACAAAAATTACATAAGGCTAGCCTGATATTTCTCGTGCAACACATGGAGTGGTGTTTACTCATGGTTATCATGAAGAAGAAGAAGAATCAAATCTGACATTGCATTGATTTTAGAGATCTCAACAAGCAAACAGTTAATAATTATTATTCGTTTCCATGCCTTGATCAAATCTTAGATCAACTAGTAAGTAGGGATTTATACTCCTTTATGGATTGTTTTTCTCGGCTACAATCAAATGTCCATTGTAGAGGAAGACAAGTTAAAGATAACATTCATAATTGTGTTTGGAGCCTTTGTGTATCATGTCATGGCCTTCGGATTTTCTTGGCAATGCACAGTCGACAAAAACTTCGGTGACATTTTCCTAGAAGAGCTAAAAGTTTTCATTGATGATCTAGGGGTAACTACAACTAGGGATAGACAATTAATAACTTTGAGAAAATGTTTTGAGCACTGCATGCAATTTTGGATTGCTCTAAATCCAAGGAAATGTGTCTTTGAAGTGCCCTATGGATTATTGTCAGGTCATGTAGTTAGTTCAACCAAAATTGCAGGTGACCCAACAAAGATTAAAGTCATTGAACACAATATTAGTGAGTTTGGGAATCTCCCAATTCCCATTTTTTCAATACTAAAAAGGTGGCACTCAGATAACATGCCCATAAGTTTCTCAAAACCATATGACGTGACCTATCATTGGAAAGATCTTAAAAAAAGGAATCTATTGAGCTATAGAGTGCTTGATTTGGAGTTATAATGTTCAAAGTTCTGACAAATACAAAGATTTGACCACGTGTCCCAAACTTATGGGAAATTTCCATATTCCCCAATATGGTGTTATTGTAGGAAAAAGACTTATGCTTCAAATGTGGGGAAAAGTATACAATTGATCATGCCACAAAGTGTGTATACAAAAATGCAAAAGCCAAGGTTCATAGTATGTTGGTCTTTGAGGATTCTAAAGATGACATTGATGAAGCCAATGAGATGGTACATATACTGCTGAAAATGATGATCTTGATGAAGAAGTTGGGCAGAATATTTTTATGATCTAGCTGACTCTGAAGATTCTGAAGATGACATTGATGAAGACAATGCGATGGTACATATACTGCTGAAAATGATGATCTTGAGGAAGAAGTTGGGCAGAATATTTTTATGATCTAGCCGACTCTTTTCCTTTTGATCCAGGTGTGGGAGTGTTTCTTTTGACCCAAGACGGATTTATGATGAGCCATTTGTTGCCACACTTATGATGATGAGCCACTTGTTGCCACTAGTTGTTCTATATCCATGGATACTTAGATAGGTTCTGAAGGCCCTAATACACTTCTTATGGAGGGTAATATTCATGGGAAGGATGTGTTCATCTTGACAGATAGTGGTAGTACACACAGTTTTGTGAATAAGTCCATTATGGACAAGCTAAATTGTCTTCCCACCCACTGACTTACAACAACCATAAGAGTTGAGGTGGCTAAGGATGAAGAAGAAATCAGCACCCAAATATGCCCACATGTTTCTTTATAGCTAGCTGAAAATTATGAAGCAAAAGTAAACCTGATAACCTTGAAAATGGAAACTGTAGATATTGTACTCAGTTGTGATTGGTTGATGACATTAGGCAAAACCACTATGGATTTCTCACAACTCTATATGGATTTTATCTATGATGGATAGCTCATCCATTTACAAGGAATTCCTAGTAGGTTAGATTTTGAGCTTATCACCATTCAACAACTCAAAAAGGAGTAGAAGAGGCGCTCACACATATTTGTTTTGCACTTGAATAAAGAGGTTGAAGATTAGTCCATAAATTCAACAAGTCATCCAGCCTTCAAAGCTCTTCTTGAGGAGTACAGTGATTTGTTTGAGGTGCCTACTTCATTGCCTCCCAAGTGAGCAGTAGATAGCCCCATTGATTTGGAGACCAACTCAAAGCCAATCAGTAAGCCACCCTATAGATTGTCCAAGTTTGCGTGAGAAGAAGTAGCTAAGCAAATCAAGGAGCTTCTTGAAACCAGATTCATTGAACCTAGTTCTTCACCCTATGCATCTCTGGTCTTGTTAGTTAAAAAGAAAGATGGATCTTTCAAGATCTATATTGATTATAGGAATCTTAACAAGATCGTAGTGAAGAACATGTACCCAATACCCAAGATTGATGATTTTCTTAATGAGCTTAAGGGGGCTAGATTCTTTACAAAGATTGACTTGAGGTCAGGCTATCATCAGATTTGTATGCAAGAGGGTGATAAAATCAAGACTGATTTTAGAACTGATCGAGGGCTCTACCATTTCCTAGTGATGCCATTGGGCTTACAAATTCTTCAACTACCTTCCAAGGTAGTTTGATGAATAAGATTTTGCAACCTTTTCTCTTTCAGTTTGTCTTGGTCTTCTTCTTTGATGACATTTTGATTTACAGTAAGACCCTTTAGGACTATTTATCACACATGAGGAAGGTTTTTGATGTATTGAGACATCACAGAATCTTTGCTAAGGAGAAGAAATGCATTTTCATGCAAACTGAAGTGGAATACTTGGGACATATTGTCAGTGAAAAAGGGATCCATGCTGACCCCAAGAAGGTGCAGTGTATTAAATATTGGCCAACACCTACTATCACTACTTTACTTAGAGGATTTCTTGATCTATCTTCATTTTATCACCAATTCATCCAGCGTTATGCGGCTATTGCAGCTCCTTTGACTGGTAGATTGAAGAAGGAAGCTTTCTTTTGGGATGCTCTTGTAGATACTAGTTTCAATCTGTTAAAGGAACTCCTTACTTCTACTCCTGTTCTAGTATGCCCGGATTTTTTGAAGGAGTTTACCATACAGTGTGATGCTAGTGGTCGATGCATTAGGGCTGTTTTGTTACAAGAGCATGGAGTGATTGCCTTTAAAAGCTGCAAGATCACAGATAAGGAAATGGCTATGAATGTTTATGACTAAGAGATGTTGGCTATCTTGCATGCAATAAAGAAATGGCACCATTATCTATATGGCAGTTGCTTCAAAGCTCAAAGTGATCACAGAGTCCTTAAATATTTCCTCACTCAATCTAATCTTACTCCTAAGTAGCGTAGGTAGGTAGCTACATTGAAAATTGCTTATTCTTTTTCTCGTATGTGGGCTTGCAAAGTTTCAGCAAATGACTGGGCTACATAGTGATTGGATTGAGGAATTATAGGAGGCTTAACTTTTGGATGAAGAGCTTAGCCATATTTTTTAGAAATTACAGTAAGGTCTCATGGAAGATAACTCTCACACTATCAGCTTCAAAATTTCCTAATTTGGTTAAATGGCAAGATTGTCATTCTCTCTACATCCTTTATGTTCGTTTGGTATAATTTCTAGCCATAGATAGAAGCCAATGCAATGATCTCATTGTAGTCATCTTTGCCATTAGTTTACACAAAAAATTATAGAGGAGTTGCATTCTTCACCTTTAGCTAGACACCTTGGAGTTTTCAAAACTTATGACAAGATCTCAACAAAAGCTTCTATTGGAAAGGACTATGGAAAGATGTTAAAGATTTTGTCATGAAGTGCATGCCTTGTCAGCAGAGTAAGGACAACACCCATAAGCCAAGTGGTTTGTTGGAGCCATTACCCATTCCTATAGGCAAATGGATGCACATTACCATGGACTTTATTATTGGTTTGCCTACCACCAAAAAGGGATGGAATAGTATATATGTAGTAGTGGATAGACTCACCAAGGAAGCCCATTTCATTCCAACCAAGTCCCAGTTTAGTGATTCTCAAGTGGCCAATCAATTTATGGAGCATATTTTTAGATTACATGGATTACTGCAGGTGATTTTTCATGACAAAAATTCAAAGTTCATGAGTAACTTTTGGCAGGTGTTATTTACGTCCATAGGCACTAAATTGGCTCCCTCTATGGCCTATCATCCAGAGAATAATGGACAGATAGAAAGAGTTAATAAGTGATTGGAGACTTATCTTCGCCATTTTTGTTATGATGTTTAGAATTTATGGGATTCTTGGTTACACTTGGCGGAGTTTGCCTACAATAACTCCACTCATGCTTTCACCCTTTGAGGCTATGTATGGTTATAAGGTGCCCTTACCCACAGTCATCTTCAATCAAAGAATCAATCCTCATGGGAAAGAAGAATTGGAAAGAATGCAGACCCTTCTTCAGCAGTGTAATATGAATCTTAAGAAAGTCCAATACCAAATGAAGATGTATGCAGATGAGAAGAGGCGACCTTTAGAGTTCCAAAAAGGAGAATTAGTTTTGTTGAAGGTGCACAAGTCTCGATATTCTACTTTGAAAGATGGATCTAGTAAAAAGCTTGTTCACAGATTTTATGGCCCCTACAGGATCCTAAAGCACATTGGAGACTTGGCATATAGATTGGAGCTACCCTCTTCCACTAAAATTCATAATGTATTCTATGTTAGTCAGTTCAATCCTTTCTATGGTGATCCTGTTGATATAGTTGATGAGCTGCCACCTATTGATAAAGAATGTCTTATTCAATACATCCCAAATGCTGTCATAGGTCAACATGAGAAGAAGCTTCAATCTCATTCCATGATTGAATATTTGATCAAATGGAGAGGTTTACCACCTAAGGAAGCCTCTTGGAGGCCTCATTATATATTAGATGAGTTTCCTTACATACGGGACACATTGGTGGCTAAAGCTTACTGACTATGGAGCCAGTTATGGTGTAGATAGGGACTTGATAATAGACTTTTTTGGAACAATTTTTATTCTCCCTGATTTTCATAATTATGCCACCTACATAAGTCAAAGTACTCTCGAAGAGCTACATTTTGACATGTGGCACACTTCATTCAGATACTTCTACCAAAAGTTATGGCAGATTTGGTTCAGTAGAGACTGTTTATATAGCAGGCTGTCTACTTTATTTTGAGTTCATCAATTGAAGACTTTAAGGCTCCAAGTACTTTTGAAATACTCTTGATTATGTATATAGATGAGGCCTACTTTCATTCTTCCATTTCAGTCCATACGTCTTTTATTTTTCATTCATTTTCCCATTTGTAAAGCTGAAAATAGAGTAGTACTATGTTCCATCCACTCTTTGTAAGCTTGGTTTTGAGGGCAAAAACCCTTGGGATGGGATGGATTGTAAAAAGTTGGGAAGAATAGTGATTTAGTGTGTAAATAATAGTGATAACGTGTCACACTAACATTGGTATAAAAGGAGGGGACATGTAATTTTTCTCATTTTTTAACACATTAACGCATTACTTTTCTTCTTCTCATTACCTTGCTCTCAGCTTCAATGGCTTCTTACTTCTTTCTATCTTTCTCTTTCCTATTCTAGTCTTTCTCTCTCTTCATCACTCTCTTTCTCTCTTCTGCACTTCTCTCCTCTTTTTCTCTCTCTCTAGTTCACTTCTTGACATCGAGAAGTGGAGCATTGACTTCATAGGTCCAATTACCCCGTCAATCTCTACATAGAAGAAGAGGTATATCATAGCAGCATTTAACTATTTTACAAAATCGTTAGAAGCATGAGCAATGAGAAAGGATGATGAAAAGGAGATTGCTAGCTTCCTTCTTGAACAGATCATCTATTAGTTTTATTTGCCAAAAGAGTTAGTGTTAGAGACTATGGGACTCATTTCTTGAATAAGGTGTGATAAAAAAAGCTTGACTAGATTAAACATAATAAAATGACACCTTACAATCCATAGGTGAATGGGTAAGTTGAAGGCACCAAAATAAGTAGCTTGTGAGAATTTTGTCAAAGATCGTCTCAGAAAAGAAATAAGATTGGGACAAGAAATTATATGTGGTTGTATGGGCATACAATAGGACTTTTAAATGAGCTATTGGCCACACACTATACAAATTAGTCTATGGAGAGGAGTGTACATTATCTCTTGAGATAGAGCTACTTACAATAAGATTTACGATCATTCTCTAGGGGATAAAGATGCACTTTTTGAATGCTTTATGACCTTGGCACATCTTGATGAGCTTAAACTTCAAAGTTTATTAGATCAAGAGGCGGGAAAGCATAATATGAAATAGCTTCATGATGTGAAAGTGAACAAGTATACCTTTAAAAAAAGACAATTGGTTCTATACTATGATGCATGTAGGAAGCCTTTTCCTAGAAAATTAGAGCCTAAGTAAGATGGTCCCTATAGAATAGTTAGAATAGGTTAAACAAAGTCCATTGCATTATTAGCAAATTTACAGGGGTGGAATTTAAGAATAAGGTTAATCTTAAGAAAAGTAAGTCTTATTATCTATAAACATACTAATGAGATGAATGCCATTGCAGGTAATCTTAAGAAAAGTAAGTCTTATGATCTATAAGCATACTAATGAGATGAATGCCATTGCAAGACTATGCCATGTTGATTTGAAACTTGTAAGAGAGATCAAATCGATTGGTGGGGTATCTAATTTCCTATTTGAAGCACCCATACCAAGAACAAAGATACAATTTAGGGATGGCTTGTTTGATAAAGAAAATGGTATAAGCTAATTGAGTGAGAAGACCAAATTTTTGTTTGGGAAATTAAATTCTTCTGCTATCATTGCATGGGTATCTTGATAAGTATCCGTGTAGGTTTCAATGAAGAAGACTGGATGGAGCCTTTGGTTCACCCTCTGAATAAGTTGAACTTTGATTATCATAGTGAGAAATAGAGGCATTGATGACGACCAACTATGTAAACCCTTTATGGACGTATACGTTGTATTTTAATGGACCATCTAGGGATCCCAATAACAAAGGGAGCATTGGGGTAGCCATTAGAGATCCCGAGTGTAGGGTCATGATGAAATTAGCTGCCTACCTTGGGATAGGATTTACTAAAAATATGGTAGAATATAATGCCCTAATAATGGGGCTGAACATTGCTAAGAGAGGTGGTATTCGCCAGTTATTAGTAAAGAGGGATTCCCAATTGATATTGAGTCAACTAAATGGATTGTGCATAGTACGCAATCCTATTCTTTGTATGTATTAGCACATTGCTATAGACTTGATTGATAAGTTTGAAAGAGTGTCTCTTCATATGGTTCCATGACATTGGAGTGAGTTTGCTAATTCATTAGCAAATTATGCTTATGAAGGAGATCTCTTTTTCAATTGTGGCTTTGGATGTGATATATCTCTTGATGATGCGATGAGACCTAGTTGATTATGGGGACTCTTATTTGAACATGCTTTATATATGGCAGGTGATGGCTAGTTTGTGTAATGGAGAAAGCCATAGAGACCCATCTACCATTATTATCTTGGACTCATAAGCTTATTAGATGACATGTTATGTGTACGCCTCTTACTATATATACACGAGGTATGGGTCATAATTTGATGCACCTAGTTTAGGGCTAGGAGCCCTATTTTCTCCATGCTTGTATAACAAAACAACCCCTCGGGGAAGTTACTATGTGTATATCATCTACATCACATGTGTTCAAGGCCTATTTATAAATGTTCTTATTTGTGAAATTTTCTTGAATAAAACATAACCTTTTTTCTCTTCAATCTGTAAATAACCCCTTTATATTACACCCTTCTATATGTAAAAAATGTATAAAATGGTATTTTAAAAATACCTTATTTTGAACCCACGTGATGCACACATATATTCATGAGTAACTTACTTGAGAACAACCCCTATGCCTCAACCCCACTGGCATCACACAGTATGGTAAACTCCTTCGAAAAATTCAAGCATACTAGAATATGAGTAGAAGTAAGGAGTTCCTTTAAGTAGTTGAAGCAACTATTTACAAGTGTATCCCAAAATAAAGCTTCCTTCTTCAACATGTCAGTCAAAGGAGCTGCAATAACCACATAATGCTTAATAAATTGGTGACAAAATGAGGATAGATCAAGAAACCCTCTACGTGAAGTAGCGGTAGTAGATGTTGGCCAATCTTTAGCACATTGCACCTTCTTAGGATCAGTTTGGATTCCTTTTTCATTGACAATATATCCCAAGTACTCCACCTCAGTCTACATGAAAGAGCATTTCTTCTCCTTAGCAAAGAGTCTGTGATGCCTCAATACACCAAAAACCTTCCTCATGTGTGATAAATGGTCCTAAAGAGTCTTGCTGTAAATCAAAATGTCATCAAAGAAGACTAGGACAAACTAAAAGAGGAAAGGGTACAAAATCTTGTTCATCAGACTCTAAAAAGTAGCTGGAGCATTAGTAAGCCCTAATGGCATCACTAAAAAATGGTATAGCCCTCGATCAATCCTAAAGAAAATCTTGTTTTCATCACCCTCTCACATACAGATCTGATGATACCCTAACCTCAAGTCAATCTTTGTAAAGAATCTAACCCCCTTGAGCTCATCAAGCAAATCATGAATTCTGGGTATTGGGTACCTTTTCTTCACTATGATCTTGTTTAGAGCCCTGTAATCAATACACATTCTAAAAGATCCATCTTTCTTCTTCACAAACAAGACCGAAGATGCATAAGGTGAAGAACTAGGTTCAATGAATCCCATTTCAAGAAGCTCCTTGATTTGCTTGGCTACTTCTTTATGGTCACACTTAGACAATCTGTAAGGTGGCTTATTAATTGGTTTTGAGTTGGGCTCCAATTCAATAAGGTGATCTACTACTCTCTTAATAGGTAATGAAGTAGGTATTTCAAATAAATCCATATACTCCTCAAGAAGAGCTTTCAAAGCTAGACAACCTCTTTATTCAAGTGTAAAACAAAAATCTAGGTGCTTTGAGGTCTTAAAGCATTGAACGATGGATAAGTTGGCACTCTTAAGGTTCCACTTGGTGCATTATTGCTAACACAAACATTTCCAACATGTCTATTTTTTAAAATAGTCCTTAATTGTCCATAACTAGGCTAAAAATGGAGACTTCCTTCTATACTTTGTTCCATAATGTTCGGCAAGCTCAATAGCTTTGAAAAGGTTGGTAGGGTTTTGCGCCATAACATCAGCTAATAAAGAAGGTTCTAAACCATGCATATACCTGTGGATTTTAGCTTCATCACTAATGCTCTCTACACATGGTGGATTCACTAGTAGTAATAAGGAGACGTCCCCCTCGTGCAAGAAATATATGAAAATACCCCTTATCTACCCCCTATTTATGGGACCTTACCTTATAAAATATACCTTCCTTCCCTTAAATAACCCCCCTCCCTTACGCTCATGCATTACCATATGGTAAACCCCAGTGGACCCCCTGGGTCTCTACATATATGGTAAGGTTGAGGAATTTGTTTGTATAATCCCCTACACTTAGGCCTCTTTGCTCTAATCCATACCATCTCCATGCCAATTTCTCTTTTTCAGGAGGAGAGACAAAGACTTCAATTATAACTGTTTTGAATGCATCCCAATTTTGTATAAGTACGTTCTCTTTCTTGATGTATCTCCACCAAGTATGCGTAAATCCTTCCAAATGCAAATATGCAAAATGAATCTTCATATCATCAATTCTAGGGAATATATCAAAATAGGATTCCAATTTTGAAATCCATTCCTCTAGATCGGATGGTGAAGATGACTACCCATTGCACTTTGCCAAAATATCTTATCTATCAACTCCTTTTTGTGAAAGGGTTTCTTTCCCAAAATAGACGGATCATGATTAGTAGGCATTGAACCTCCAAAATAAGATGGTACTCTTCCAATAGGTGGATAAGAATTAGTGTGAAACCTTCCCAATGGTAGAGGACCTCTAGGAGGTTGGGAATTCAGTCCATAAGATTGGGAATTAGCACCTTTCAAACTACCCAAATAGTCATCATGCCTTTGTGAAGTCTCACCTACTTTATATTGACTATTGGGAATACCCCTTCATCCAATGATACCATGACCTTGACTATTTGGTTAGGTGGATGAAATGGAACTAAAGGATCACTGTTTGAATGAGCTTTCTCCTTAGCTTCCTTGGTTCCTATTTGCATTTGCATCCATTGGAAGATTTGAGCCATTATTTGAGCATTAGATTCTACTAATTTGTTAATTGAAGCCTTCGTTTGGGTAGTGGAATCCACCAACTTCTCAATGGAAGACTTCGTTTGATTAGTCATCCATGCCATTTGTTTCACACTAGATAATAGCTCCATATGCCTTTGAGCATTCCTATTCTCATGTTCACACATGTTGTTATTAACTGTATTGATTTTTGCTTGCATTTGAGGCTCTTTTGAGGTGTATTTTCCAACAGAGAATCTCTGATTTGCTAAGCATACTCATCATGGGCCTTATGACCTGCCATAGTAGTGCAATCCTACAATAACCTCTGTTAGAAAATTGGCTATAACTTGAGATAGAAATTTCGGATTCCCAAATTTTTTTATTCAAATTGGAGCCAATGATGCCCTCTTCGAGATGATATATTTTTACCATGGATGAACAATCATCAGCAAATCAAGGGATTATAGTAAGCAATCTTATCAATCAATTGGTTTTAATCAATTGGATTGAATGTAATGCTAAAACTTCAATCAAGAGCTTCTAATTCAGTGATCGGATCCAATATGAATCAAGTAAGCAATGCATTCCATGAGTGGGCTGATTTAAGCAATGATTGGCTGAAATTTGATGGAAATTTTACAATTCTTTAATCTATCAATCAATTGGATGAAGCATAGTAATTGGATGAATGAGAGAGATTAAGAATTGAAGAGGAATACCTTTTGTTTGTTTTATGAAGGCTTGAATGGTCCCCAAATGCTTGAGGAAGCCTCTGGTTGCCCAGTGTTGCTGAAAACATCTTCAATCCTTGTGCATTTAATACTTGGAAGCAATCTTGAAGCTTCAAAAGCTTGAGATTGAAGCATTAAACCCATTTCCCCCAAATTTTGACTTGATCAAAGCTCTTGAGCTTCAATCATTGGCCATTCTTGCTCCATCCTTGCAATTTCTTAAGAATCTTTACTTAAATAAGTCCCATGGGCTGGAATGATGAAGAATCTTCAAGGAATTGATGAGAAAGTAAAGCTTGAGATGAAGCTTTTATGGATGTCTATGGACTGCATAGTTAGGGTTTTCATGAAAGCTTGAGGATGAAGAATGGAGTGCAATCTTGATGATTACTAAAGAATTCCACTTGCTGAAGATTGGAGCAGCCAAGATTTGATGCAGATCATTGAGGGAGGAGAGAGATTAAGAAAGAATCAGCCCAAAAATTGCATTGTAATTTTCAGGGATGTTTTGGCATGTTTAGACAACACTGATCCTTCACAATGGTTATAAACTTGAAGCTTGAGAACTGATGCAACTGATTATTAACTTGGATTAAGTCTCTAGGCTCATATTTGTATGGTAAGAAGAGATCTTGGTTGGAAACTCCATGGAACTTGCAAGGAAGCTCCAAGAAAGGAAAATATAATTGTCTCTTTGAAAAGTAATCATAGTTTGTTTCCCTTCCAAGTTTGGTTAACTCCTATTTGACCATGTTACCTTCAAAATTGCATGAAATTTTGATGAATACCTACTATTTTGTTCTTCCACTGCCATATCTGTCCCAAATATCTCCATATTTAGTCTTCTTCCAACTATAGATGTCTTGCAAGCCACTACTAGTCACTGTCCATGTCTTGTACATGTAGTACTTGTCTGAAATTGGTTTTTATGATGAAAATTTGGATTGAATATGAAGAAAAAGATGAGAAAAATGGATTAAAGACCAATACTCTGATACCATTTGTCAAGGAGAGGACTGGAAAGAGAGAAAGAGGAGAGATAAGACTACAAAAGAGAGAAAAAATGAGGTGCAAAAGAGAGACAAAGAGAGTGATGAGGAGAGAGAAATACTAGAAAAGAAGAGAGAAAGACATGAAGAGAAGAGAAGACATAGAAGTTGTGAGCAAGGTGATGAGGAAAGAGATAGTAATATATTAATGTTTTCAAAAAGATGTGAAAAATTGCATGTCTCTCCCTTTTATACCTATGTTAGTGTGACATGGTAATATTATTATTTCTACACAACATCACTTCTTCCCAGCAGTTGTCAAGGAGATGATAGGAGAGAGAGAGAGAGAAAGAAGAGAGAGAAGACTGTGGAAAAGAGAGAAGATGAGTTGTACAACAGAGAGAAATAGAGTGACGAGGAGAGAGAAAGATAGAGAAAGAAGAGAAGCCATAGAAGTTGTGAGCAAGGTGATGACAAAAGAGACAGTAATGTATTAATGTTTCAAAAAGATGTGAAAATTTACATGTTTCTCCCTTTTATACCTATGTTAGTGTGACATTGTAATATTATTATTTCTACACTAAGCATCTCTTCTTCCCAACTTCTTACAATCGATCCCATCCCAAAGGTTTTTGCCCTTTAAAAAAAACTTACAAAAGTTGGAAAGGATGGATGAAATAAAGTACTACTCTATTTTCAACTGTTGAAGTAGAGAAATGAATGAAAGATTGAATACATATGGATTGAAATGAAGGAATGAAAGTAAGCATTAGCTATATACATGATCAAGAGTGCTTCAAAACTATTTGGAGCCACTTAAAGTCTTCAGGAACTAGACTCAAAATGAAGTCGCTTGCTGTAAGAACAGACCTTACTAAACCAAATTTATCATAACTTCTGATAGAAGTGTCCAAACGAAGCATGCTACATGTCAAAATGTAGCTCTTGAAGAGTAATTTGACCCTTTGTAGGTGGCATAATTTTGAAAATTGGGTAGAATAAAAACTATTCTAAAACAGTCTGATGTCAAGATCTTGTGTCTGCACCATAACTGGCTCCACAGTAATTATGCTTTAGCCACCAATGTGTCCCGTAGGTAAGGAAACTGGTAATCTAGTATAGAATCGGGCCTCCAAGAAGCTTCTTTAGGTGGAAAATCTCTCCATCTAATCAAATATTCAATGATAGAGTGAGAGCGAATCTTCTTCTCACACTAATCTATGACAGCCTCAGGGATGTACTAAATAAGACCTTCTTCATCAATAGGTGGCAGCTCACCAACTATATCAACAAGAGCACCATAGAAAGGCTTGAGCTAACTAACATGGAATACATTGTGAATCTTAGCAGAAGAGGGTAGTTCTAGTCTATATGCCAAGTCTCCAATGCGCTTTAGAATCTTGTAGTATCCATAAAACCTATGAACAAGCTTATTACTAGATCCATCCTTCAAGGCAAAATAGTGAGACTTGGGCACTTTCACCAAAACTAATTCTCTTTCTTAGAACTCTATCGCCTCTTCTCATCTACATATATCTTCATGTGATCTTGGGCTTTCCTAAGATTCATCTTACACTGCTAAAGAAGGGTCTAGATTCTTTCCACTTCTTCTTTCCCATGAGGATTTATTTTCTCATTGAAAATGAAAATGGGTAAGGGTACATTATAACCATACATAGCCTCAAAGGGTGAAACTCCAATGCTAGCATGGGTGGAGTTATTGTAGGCAAACTCAGTCAAGTGCAACCAAGAATCCCATGAATTATGCACATCATGCAGCCTTTTTCACTGATAATATATCCCACAAGTACATCACCTCAGTTTGCATGAAAGAGAAAATTTTCTCCTTAGCAAAGAGTCTATGATGCCTCAATACACCAAAAACCTTCCTCATGTGTGACAAATGGTCTTGAAGAGTCTTGCTATAAATCAAAATTTCATCAAAGAAGATCAGGACAAACTGAAAGAGGAAAGGCTTCAAAATCTTGTTCATCAGACTCTAGAAGGTAGCTGGAGCATTAATAAGCCCAAATGGCATCACTAGAAAATGGTATAGCCCTCAATCAATCCTAAAGGAAATGTTGATTTCATGGCCCTCTTGCATATGAATCTCATGATACCCTGATCTCAAGTCAATCTTCATAAAGAATCTAGCTACCTTGATCTCATCAAGAAAATCATCAATTCTAGGTATTAGGTACATTTTCTTCACTGTGATCTTGTTTAGATCCTTGTAATCAATACACATCCTAAAAGATCCATCTTTCTTCTTCACAAACAAGACCGGAGATGCATAAGGTGAAGAACTAGGTTCAATGAATCCCATTTCAAGAAGCTCCTTGATTTACTTGGCTACCTCTTCATACTCACACATAGACAATATGTAAGGTGGCTTATTAATTGGCTTTGAGTTGGGCTCCAAATCAATAGGGTGATCTACTGCTCTGTAATGAAGTAGGTACTTCAAAAAATCCTTATACTCCTCAAGAAGAGCTTTCAAAGTTGGATGATTTGGTAAATTTTTGGATTGAACTTCAACCTCTTTATTCAAGTGCAAAACAAAAATCTCGGAGCACCTCTTATACATCTTGAGTTGTTGAACGGTGATAAGCTAAAAATCAAATTTACTATAGATTCCCTATAAATGGATGAGCTATCCATCAAAGATAAACTCCATATATAGCTGTGAGAAATCCATAGTAATTATGGCCAATGTCATCAACCAATCACACCCAAGTACAACATCTATGGGCTCCATTTTCAAAGTTATCAGGTTTACTTTTAATTTTTAGCAAGCTCTAAAGAAAATTGTGGATATATTTGTGTTGATTTCTTCTTCACCATTGGCTATTTGAACTCTTATGGGCTACTGTAAATCAATGGTGGAAGACGATTCAATTTATTCCCAATGGACTTATTCTCAAAACTGTGTGTACTACCACTATCTATCAAGATAAACACATGCTACCCATGAATATTACCCTTCATATGAAGTATATTAGGGCTCTTAGAACCTGTCCAAGCATCCATGGAAATGGAACTATTAGTGGTAGCAAGCGGCTTGTCATGAGTTCCTCCCGAATCAGAAGGAACACTACCGCTAGGATCAAAAGGAAAAGTGTCGATAGGATCATAAAAATGTTCTTGCACAACTTCCTCCTCAACATCCTTATTTTCAGTGGTAGTTACAAATGCATTGACCTCATCAGTGTCATCCTCTGAATCTTCAAAGACTAACACACTATGAAGCTTGGCTTTTACATTTTTGTAGACACACTTTGTCTCATGATCAATTCTATACTTTTCTTCACATTTGAAGAATATTCCTTTTTCCTTTCTTTCTTTGTAGAGGACCATAAGAATAAACTTTGGATTCATATTGAGAGAAGTAGATTTAAACTTGATGTCCCCTTGTTTAAGATCAACTCTTGGACTATTTGCTGTCCTGAAATCACTTTGAGGTCTTGAAGCATTGAACGATGGATAAATTTGCACTCTTAAGATCCCACTTGGTGCATGATTGATGTCATAAACATTGCCAACCTGTCCATGTTTTAAAATAGTCATTGGCTATCCATAACTAGGCTAGAATGGAGACTCCCTTCGATACTTTCTTCCATAACGTTTCACAAGCTCAATAGCTTTGCAAAGATTGGTAGGGTTTTGCGCTATAACATTAGTTGATAAAGAAGGTTCTAAACCATACATATACTTGTGGAGTTTAGCTTCATCCCTAATGCTCTTTACATACTTGGTAAGGTTGAGGAATTTGTTTATATAAACCCCTACACTTAGGCCTCTTTGCTCTAATCCATACCATCTCCATGTCAATTTCTCTTTTTCAAGAGGAGAGACAAAGAGGTGAAGTTTCACCTACTTCATATTGACTATTGGGAATACCCCTTCATCCAATGATACCATGACCTTGTCAATTTGGATTAGGTGACTGAAATGGAACTGAAGGATCATTGTTTGAATGAGCCTTCTCCTTAGCTTCCTTGGTTCCCATTTGCATTTGCATCCATTGGGAGAATTGAGCCATTATTTAAGCATTGGATTCTACTAATTTGTCAATTTAAGCCTTCATTTGGGTAGTGGGATGATCCACCAACTTCTCAATGGAAGACTTTGTTTGATTAGTAGACAATACCATTTGTTCCACTCTAGATAATAGCTCCATATGCCTTTGAGCATGCCTATTCTCATGTTCAAACATGGTATTATTAAGTGCATTGATTTCTCCTTGTATTTAAGGCTATTCAAGGATCTATTGAGGTATATTTTCCAATATAGAATCTTTGATTTGCTGAGCATACTCATCCTATGCCTTACTCTTTCCCTTATGACCTGCCATAGAAGTGTAGTCATACAATACCCCCTATCAAAAAATTGGCTATAACTTGAGCTAGGAAACTCTGATTCCCAAAATTTTTGATTCAAATTGGAGCCAAGGATGCTCTCTTCAATATGAGCTATAGCATGTCATAATAAGTTTAGAATAGAAAATTCTACAATTCAATCTCTGAGACTGAACTATCCAGGCCTGCACCCTGTTTTAACATGTAAGTACCATATTTCCACATGTGAGAGCATAATGGTAGCATCTAATGGTGGCTACCAAACCCTATGGGGAGTTGGATAAGACTTGTGGGAAACTTCTAGTTCTTGCACCTATACTTGAGTGATGAAGATGATACCTGTAATAAACCTATATACACCCTGCAGTATCCTATAAAATCCTTGTTTCACCATGTTTTGATATCCAAGGTACTTTAGTATTTGAAAGTGCTTCAATCTTCAATTCTCCACTCATTGTATCTATGTGAGTGATAAAGTGGTAGGACAGGCTCCCTACACAAGGTGTGAATCACTGGGAGGTGGGCAAAGTTCCCTCGAGTTGAGTGGTTGCACCCCTTCGGAATCTTTAATAGTGGGGGAAGGTCACCTCTCTATCGTCCCACTATCTCCCCCAGCATCCACTTTTTCTTTGGTGGGAATATCACCATGGTAGTGGTATGCTACTCTAATCAATCAGCATGATATGCATAACTGAAATTTTGCATTTAGTTATTTACATCAAATGCAAGAGAATTGAAATTACGTAAAAATGAATGGGAAGAGAGTCTTACCGTAGAGTGACTCACTGCTGACTTACCCTTTTACAATGGATTATGATATATTTTTACCATGGATGAACAATCAATGGATTAGAGTAAGAAATCTTATCAATCAATTGAGCTTAATCAATGGGATTGAATGTAATGTTAAAACTTCAGTCAAGAGCTTTTAATCAATTGATTGGATCCAATATGCATCAAGTAAGCAATGCATTCCATGAGTGAACTGATTTAAGCAATGACTAGCTAAAATTAGATGGAAATTTTACAATTCTTTAATCTATCAATAAATTAGATGAGGCTCGGCAACAATTGGATGAATGAGAGAGATTAAGCATTGAAAAAGAACACATTTTGTTTGTTTGATAAAGGCTTGAAGGGTCCCCAAATGCTTGATGAAGCCTTCGGTTGCCCAATGTTGCTCAAATCATCTTCAATCCTTGTGCAGTTAATACTTGGAAGCAATCTTGAAGCTTCAGAAGCTTGAGATTGAAGCATTAAACCCATTTCCCCCAAATTTTGACTCCATAGAAGCTATTGAGCTTCAATCATTGGCCATTCTTGCTCAATCCTTGCAATTTCTTAAGAATCTTTACTAAAATAAGTCCCATGGTTGGAATGATGAAGAAACTTCAAGAAATTGATGAGAAATTGAAGCTTGAGCTGAAGCTTTCATGGCTATTTATGGACTGCATAGTTAGGATTTTCAACAAAGTTTGAGGATGCATGGAGTGCAATCTTGATGATTATTGAAGGGTTATACTTGTTGAAGATTGGAGCAGCCAATATTTGATGAAAATTAGTGAGGGAGAGAGAGATTAAGAAAGAATCTACCCGAAATGTGCATCGCAATTTTTAGGGCTGTTTTGGCCTCTGTTTGGACAACAATGATCCTTCACAATGGTTATAAACTTGACGCTTGAGAGCTAAAGCAACTGATTCTCAACCTAGATGAAGTCTGTAGACTCAGATTTGTGTGGTAAGAAGAGATCTTAGTTGGAAACTCCATGGAACCTGCAAGGAAGCTCCAAGAAAAGGAAAGAGAACCCTCTCTATGAAAAGTAATCACAATTTGTTTCCCTTCCAAGTCTGGTTAACTCCTATTTGACCATATTACCTTTAAAGTTGCATGAAATTTTGATGACAACTTGCTATTTTGTCCCTCCACTGCCACATCTATCCCAAAGATCTCTAGATTTAGTCTTCTTCCAACTATAGATGTCCTGCAAGCCACTGCTAGTCACTGTCCATGTCTTATACATGTAGTACTTATCTGAAATTGGTTTTCATGATGAAAATTTGGACTAAATATGAAGAAAAAGAGGATTAAAATGGATCAAAGACCAATGCTCTGATACCACTTGTCAAGGAGAGGACTAGAGAGAGAGAAAGAAGGGAGAGAATAATGTAGAAGAGAGAGAAGATGAGGTGCAAAAGAGAGAGAAAGAGAGTGGCAATGAGAGAGAAAGACTAGAAAAGGAGAGAGAAAGACAAAGAAAGAAGAGAAGCCATAAAAGTTGTGAGCAAGGTGATAAGGAAAGAGACATTAACGTATTAATGTTTCTATAATATGTGAAAATTTCTATGTCTCTTCCTTTTATACCTATGTTAGTGTGACATTGTAATATTATTATTTCTACACTAAACATCTCTTTTTCCTAGTTTGTTATATAGGAGCCCTATTTTCTCCTTGGAATGGAGCATCTTATTGCATAGTACTCCAAGGGGGGATGTGATATAAGTTGTCTTGACTTATTACTTTAGGCCAAGAGGGCCACTTCTTTTGCAGTGAAATGATTTACTTCATTAGGCTAAGAGGGCCATGTGTCTAGTTGGTGTGGATACATTTAATGGTTCTTTGTTTTAGTGCTCCACTAGACATGCATGGAAAAGCACCTCGAGGGAGCCAATTGCCACATGGAAGCTTCTTATGACTAGTCCAAGTGGTGTCTTTCCTTTTCAAGTTCTTTTCCCTTAAGCAATGTATTTGGGGATGCTTCTTTCTTTGTTAGGGACCGACAATTGAGGCATGAAGTCCTAGGATTAGGCTAGGTATGTTTGGGGAGGTTTGAGTAGTTGTACATCTCTTGTAAAGACATTATCAGACATGCAAAGATTTGTTTTAGAGGTAATTTTAGTGACCCTATACTACTAGGAAGCTAGTTCTAGAAATTCATGCTAATTGTGAGGCAGCTAGGGAAGATTGACAAATTAAAGAAGCAAATAACACTATACTAGGAGATTTGGGAATTTCCATGCACTTTGAGAACCCCCAATACCTTTATTATTTGACCACATGGTCAAATCTTATTATCTTACTTAAAGGTGGAGTCTACCCTGAGTACTATATAAGCTATCTTCCCAAATCCCACTTTCAAATATGGATCAAAATTTAGTCATGTGATCAAATATTTATCACTTATTTAAAATTGGGACTTGAAAATTTTCCAAATTCTCTAATATGGTGTTAAATGATAAACGTGTCTAAAATACATACAATATGAAGATATGTAAAAAGGGTTTCTAACCCCTCAAATAAAAATATAAAGAGGAGAATCAGAAGTGTAAATGTTTATCATATTGCAAAAGCCTAGTAGGTTCTTGGAGATGAGTCATCGATGCCTTGTCTCCCTAGGGATAGAATCTAGCCAAAAGAAAATAAGAATGGTTGGAGTAAAAATAAAAGTGAGTGCAAAAAAAAGATTTAGTGTCACTGCGAGAGCTTGGTAGGTTCTTGGGTATCGAGATTGGTCTCCCTCCTTTTTACATGTCTGAGTATCAAGTAATGAAGAATGGAAAATGAGAAAAATAAATAATACATGAATTAAGTGGACTAGGCTATAGAATCCTTGCCTAGTAGAAGTTCTTAGTATAGTTGTCCTAGGTCTATCAAGAAGGTGTGTTAGACCACTACTTAGGATGACAACTTTGATAAATCTGTTAGTTGGATTGTGTTGGAGCAGTTAGTTAGCAACTAGCTTTTGATCTTTGTTAAGGGGTAGGGTAAGAGATGTATTCTATATTATGTTATATATTTTATTTGAAAGAGCATGATGCTCGTTATGTTTGATTTGTGTGCAGATCAATTCGTGGGTTTGAAGGCATGAGATGCCCTATCCTGTGGTTGCTAATGAGAGATGATACTAGATGCCGAAAATAAAGTAAAATGAAACACAAAATTAGTGAGTTTGGGAATCTCTGGATTCCCATTTTTTCAATACTAAAAAGGTGGTGATTGGATAACATGCCCATAAGTTTCTCAAAATCGTATGAGGTGACTTGTCATTGGAAAGTGCTTGAAAAATGGAATCTATTGAGCTATAGAGCACTTGATTTGGAGTTATAGTGTTCAAGTTAAGATCAATCCAAAGATTTGACCACGTGTCCCAAACTTATGGGAAATTCCCATATTTCCCAATATGGTGTTATGAAGCATTTGCAGTAAAAATAAAGAGGCCCTTGAGTTTTCTCAATAAAAGCGAGTGGCTCCAAACGCATTGGAAGCATCCATTCATCAATTAGAGTTTGTTAGACAATCCATTTAAAGAGATACAACTTTTGCATTACAAAGCAACTACTTGATCTAGAAGCCAAAAATAACATCCAGGAGGCCAAGTCAATAAAAAACAATGCCAAGAATGTAGTTGTGTTTTCAAATCTCGAATCTGAGTTTGTTTTGACCTCCAATTTTAGTTGAACCACTTTGACGGCAGTGCGAAGGCAAAGTAGATGAATGAATTATGTGGAGTATTAACCTTATTAAGCCTAACTACTAAAAAAAGATGATGATTTGGGAGGGGACACATTTTTTTAATGCATCTTCTCAATTCTATGAAATGTGATTTTTCAATTGGCTAAATCAAGGGAAATGCTCTTGGCTATGAATTCCTCAAATTTTTTGCTTGAAATCATCACAAAAATCATACAAAATGATGAATTCTATTGAAGGTTTAGTTTTTTTCTTTCTTTCTTCTCTTTCTCTCTTGCTATAATTCATGTTCATTTGGGCTGAGAGGATGAGGAGGAATGGGTGCTAGAACGCAATACAATGTGAGAAATGGAGCAAAGGAGCATGAAGGTGGATGTTAGTGGCTATGTGGGGCATCAATAGGCTATCTAAGTGACTCCAAAATAATAGAAGGTTAAGTGATTTTATGGAATATTTCCTTATAAGTCTTAGTTTCAAAAGAAATTTGATTATATTTCTGTTTTCATCATGGAATTGGGGTATATATGGGTCAAATTTTGATACAAAGGTAATATGTATTGCGTTCAAGTATTGCAATTTTAAAATTTTAGAGTTTGTGGTTATTATAATGTAGAAATTAATTATTTAATTCATGCAAAACCCGTAAAATCAAGAAATATGATGATATTTGACAAAATTGATGAAAGAAATGGTACATATGGGACAAAATAATGCATGTTGATTACTATGGCTATGTTTTTTTATTTTATGATAAGAGAATTATCAGTAATTATGATAAAAATAAATAATAAATAATAGATTTTTGAGCCCTTAAAAATAAGAAAATTTTAAAAAATATCGACAAACGTGTAGTGAGTAGTAGGGTGTATGGGGATTACTACACTTGCTTTTGTGTTAAAGTGATTGGGTAAAGGTAGGTTCTATGCAGAATGACACATAAAATATATAAATCGATATATACAAGGCATATACATGAAATGAATGCTAAAATTTTATATATTTGCAATGAAGTACCTCATGTTTAACAATGAAGAACCTCATGTTTAAGCATTGTAGTACGGCATTTAGGGATTTAGCAAATATTTAAAAGGAGTGAAAGCATAGATTATGCCAATTCTATCTCTGCAATGTCATACTACACTCAAATAAATCATGAAAAGAATGGTTTCACATATCATGTGGCTATTTTATTAGTTAGAATTTTTTGAGCACCATATGGCATGAGATGTTGCATATGCATATAACTATGATATTGAAGTGAATCTCCTAACTGCTGTATAGCAATTGTTTGCAAACTCGTTGTCGTCGTGTTGGGGGTCAAAGATCTACCACAAGGGTTTAGAGCAGAAGAGGAGTGAGAGATTCAAATGGGAGAGAGGAAAAAGATTGGGGTTTGATGGATTCTCGGGTTATGGAGAGAGTAAATGAGATAGAGGGTAACCAATATCTTACATAGCTGTGTCACACAAGTTTACCATAATAAACTTGGATCCAATTACATCAATAACCATGAGGTTTATGCACAAATTTATGTCAGATTTTGTTCCATTTCCTACAAAAAATTCAAGCTCTAATGCCTTCCATTTCATGAAGATACTTGTATTGAGACTTCAGGATACAAGGTATAGAGAGATAGAACTCATTACAACTGACATAGAGTCCAAAGGATGATAAAAATACATCAATAGAATCACAAATGTACTTCAGCCCTGCATTAAAACAGTAATTTCCAGCCCTCAAACCTGACTCATAAATGTATACAAACTCATGGGAAAGTCTCTCATTACAATCTCAACCAGTGCCCTATTGTTTCGAGAGCATTGTCTACACAAGGAAGTGATTAGATTTCCAGAAACCCCTTCAAATGAATGAGTTTTAATGGCTGCCCTGTTTATGACAGTTTTGGGAGAGCCTATTCAGCCCATACATTGACAAAAATCACCTCTTGACTTGCCCCAAAGTCACTCAAGTACTTGGGCACAAGAAGGGCTTCAATGATACATGAATATGGTAAGAGAATAGAAGAAGATGCTCATAAGAGTAGGCTGAATACTTTTTCTCTGTTTTTCCCTTTCATGGGCTATCATACAACTCATTTTCATGATACCAAATGGATGGGGCAAAAAGGACTCTTACCTTCTTTGTTTGTATCTCCTCTTTATCTTCAGTTTGCTTTGTGTTTGCATGCTTTGGAGCATTCACCATAGTCTTCAACTCTCCCTCCATCTTTCACACAAAAGAGAGTTCATATTGATCATATACAAGACATATAAGTCCTTTGCAACTATTACTCCATGTCACTTGTGGACCTAGTCAACTTTGGAGTGCTCTTGACAAAAGTTGGATCTTCCAAGCTAATGAACTTCATAAACCAATGTGACATAACCTGTAAACTATCAAAGAACACCTATAGTCCAAGCTAAAGGGCCTCATAGATTTTATTTTTATCAATTTTCATGATACAAACTAAAAGTTACATGCCAAGTTACAAAGGAACTTATAAACTTAAATGACATCTAAGACTGATGTAGGGGTATAATAACTGAATGATGAATGAAAGTGTCTCATGTGTGTCCTAATGAAGTTTATCTGCAATCATAAGAACTCCATGTTTTATACCATGAACTGCAAACCCTTTGACATTCATCCCCTCCTAACCTGCACATCCTTCAGCGGCATGTGCCACTACATGAAATTGCAGGTTAAGGAGGCTCATCTTCTGACATATTTTCATATTCCTCCTCTAAGTCTTCTACTTCTTCCTTGTCTTCAAGTAGATGGCTCACATTCAAGTCATCAAGCTCATAAGTAGAAGACTCTCTTCATTTGAAGAGTTTGATACATTTGCCGGCTATTGGTATCTTGATCATGGTCCCATCCATTTTAGCCAAAGTGTAAGTAGCATTATTATGTACTACCTTCACCACATATGGTCCAAACCATCGCTTGGCTAGCTTTCTATGAGCACTATACTGATTGTCTAGGCTGCTGTCATAGACAAGTACCCAATTATTCTCTTGGATAGCTCTTGGACGGAGTCGATGACACTTGTCAAACCTCTTCTTATTCTTCAACCTCGCTACCTTCAGCCTTTCAATGGCTGTCTTGACATCCTCTGGCCTTCTTTCAAGCTGCCTTATGCGCAATATCAACAGCTCTTCTCTATTTATGCCTTCGTCCCAAGGCAAGATAATCCATGTGATAATAGACTCCTCAATAGCCATAATAGGTGGGTCCCCATACATTAGTTCAGCCGGCATATAACCCGCGGCATATAACCCGTCACTACACTAATGGTAGTTCTATCAGCCCATAATGCAAATGGAAGCATTTTAGGCCATTCTCTCATCTTCCCTTTGCAAGACTTTGCCAAAGCTTTGAGAATCAGTTGATGACCTCTTTCACTCTTAACATTGCCTTCAGGATTGTAGGCTGATGTAAGAGATAGCTTGATTCCCAATTGAGCAAAGAAATGGAAAGCCTCATCAGCATCCAATTCTCCTCTATCAGTCGTTTCTTTGGCAACACAGCCATACGTGCAAAACACTTCTTCAAGTAAAAATCTACAAACAGCTTGAGTGGTCTTTGTTGTCAAGGCTTTTCCTTCCACCTGATTTGTGAGATCTTCTCTAGCAAGCACGAGATATCTCATGTTCCAAATTCCTGTAGGCATGGTTACTAAATCAATAACCCATCTGTAATGAATGGATAAAGGAAAGGTAGGCTGAAGCCCATCTCTATGCTTAACCATAGAGTACATTTGACAAACTTGACAAGACTCAACAAAATGCTCAATGTCTTTATACATGTTTTGCCACCAAAATTTCTCTTTTATTTTGGCAAAAGTGCCCCATATGCCTCTATGGCCAGCCAATAGGCTTTCATGAAATTCTTGCATGACTTGTCTTTGAGTCTTCTTGTCTCCTAAGACACGAACAGGTGCTCCTCCTTTCTTCTTCGCATGCCTCCAAAGGTAGCCGTCTTTGAGAAAGAAGCCATAAGCCTTTCTCCTGATTCTCTTGAACTCTTCATCAATCCAATCTTCCTTCTTCGCCATGTGCTCAAGTATTGGCCAATTTTCAGCCAATCATATGTATAATATTCTTCCATAAAATGAGAACAAACTAAAGTAAAGCATTGAGCATGTTGTCTTTCAGTTGCCCACCGTCTTTCCATGGTTGTTTCTTCATTCTTTGCTGCTGTAAATTTTGTTAGAGCAACAGTACCTACTGTACTTGCTATAATTAATGATGTACCTACATTTATAACAATTGTACCATCATTAAAAACAGTTGTACTTATTATTTTCTGATTTGAACTAGCAATTACAGCATCATTTTCAGCAAATATAGACTTTGTTACTTCCTCATCCATAATATCTTCTTCATCTTTATATCTAGCACACAAAAGCATGTCAGCAACAACTAGATTATCTCTTTCTGCAATATGTTTCAAATCAGGATTTAAGGATTTAATATAGGCTATCCATCTTAGCATAGCTATGTTAGGAGTGGAACAGTTGGCAATCATGCCCAAGAGTGGAAGACAATCTGTTTCAACTACTACATGTGCACCCATGAAGTACTCCCGATCACACTTCAATGCAGTTACAACTCCCCAAAGTTCTCTTTTAATTTGAGCATACCTTCTTTGACATTCATTAACAACCTTCACTCCAAAGCGGATTGCATACCTGTTGCCCTCAAGATCATCTTGACCAACAGCCCATCCTATCCCAATAATACTTGTGTCTACTATGAGTATGATAGCCTGTCCATTAGAGTAATTAGCCCTCTTCAAGGTGGGGGTTGAAATCAACAATTTCTTCAATTTTCAAACAGCTCGAGTATGCTCTTTTTCCCACATAAACCTTTGGCCTTTTCTTAACAGTTGATAAATATTTTCAACAACATGAGTGAAGTGTGGGATCCAAATAAGATAGAAAACACACGCTCCAAGAAATATCCTCACCTCTGAAACATTTGTGCATATTTCCCGCATTTTGCTGATGGCATCAATCTTGATTAGAGAAGGCTTTCAGCCATATGGACCACACATATGCCCAACCACAAGAACTTCTTCAACTCCAAAAACAGATTTAGCACTTGAAAGAGTAAGATGGACTTCTTCCAGTTTAGACAAGATTTGAGCACAATCATTAATAGGATCAGAAACAAACTTGCGGCACCCAAGCTCATTGAGTTCTTCATTCTTCTCATGAATTTCACATCCTTTGATTAGCACATCATTAAGGAAAGGAAGAGTAAGTTGGGGAATATAATCTCTCAATACTTTGTGCATGGCATTCATCATGTGAGCCACTGAATTTGTAGCTCCTTGGGGTAGAGTACACATGCGGACTAAACCAAGAGGTGTCTTTATTGTGGTAATGTCTCGGCTTTCCAAAGCAAGCTGAAATTGGTCATAGCCCGAATATAAATCACCCATGGAGTAAATTTCTCTACCTGAAAAAGCCTCAGCAAATTCATCAACAATTGGACCCGAACCAACATTTCTAATAGTGACTTTATTGACAGGCTGTAAATCTTGAATGAATCGCAAAGATCCATTCTTCTTAGACACGATAAACCATCGATTAGAATACGGAGCTGAAGATGGCTCCAATATTCGCATCTTTATCATTTCATTTAAAAGCTCCAGTAACTTAGGCAAATGAGCCCTTGGTATCGGAATTGGTTTAAGATTCCAGGGGATGTGTGGGACCGTGAAAATCACCATTAGTGTCACAAGACTTGGATCCACACAGCCAATTTCATGAGGCTGAAATGAAAAAGCTTTTCCATGTTTCTTCAGTATCTGCATAAAAGATTGCTTTTCAGCTGGCAAGAGAAAAGAATCTTCACCAATTTTTAGCTCCTGTAAGCTTTCAGCTGTAAATTGGTGACCAATATCTTTGGGGTCATGAAGATTTGGCTATTTGGATGCCCTTTTAGCCAATCCCTCACTTTCGAGAGGTACTGGAGTTACCACCAACTTGACCTTCTTGTCAACTGTCTTGTACTTCATTTCTACTCTTGCCTCATCCTTGTTTGGCTATCCAAAAGCTTCATGATCAGAAAATTCTTGAATTATGTCATAAATATCCAATGTGCATACTTGTATGGACTGATTTTCAGCCAGATTTTCTGCATGAATAGCTATGTGTATTTCAGCCAATGTATCATTATAAATCAGCCCATAAAACAGTCCTGAAATTTTTTCATTTTCAGCCAAAACATCAACTTGCTTCAGCTCCCGTTCCACATGATACAAATGCTTTCTTTCAGCCCTATTCATGGCTGAAAACTGTTTATAACAACCCACACTGTTAGCTATAAATACCTGCAATTCAACCTTTGACATAGCCCCCTTTACATGTGGAGGAAATTTTTTATTACATGAAGCACTGCCATAGCCTCCACTTACAGTAGTATAGTTCGAAAACCCTTAAATTCTCGGGCATTATGAGGCACAAGATGATCTCTCAATCGATCTCTATTCCGGTGATGATTTACACAAATAGTCAGAAATTGGACAACTTTGTCATTATCCTTACTTCTTATCCAAGCATAAGATGAACCATCATCAAGGGCCTTTGTCTCCAAACGAGACTCAGAAATAAAAGGTTGACCAAGAATGATAGGATAGCTGCAAGAATCTTGAACAAAGAAATGAAATTCATCTTTTACATTACCAATAGTAACCCGTACATAATGACATGCCGTATAGAGATCGCCATAAAAATTATTGGCTGTCTCATGCGCCATCCTGGGTCCACATCTATGGGCCATCCGCCATTCTCATAGAGACTTCTTAACGTGATGTTAATCTCCAAACCATGGTCTATAAGGGCAATGCATGGAGTCTCTCTTTCTCCAATCTTGACAATGGTTTCGATAGTCACCCTTGCCCAATGGGTACGGGAGTAGTGACTACTTAGAATAAAATGAGCATCAATATCTTCTTGCATGTTGTGAAGATGAGCTTCTTTCTTATGCATGGGCTGCTCTTTGGATTGAGAAGACCCCACCATAACATTCTCTGCAATAGCGTCTTCAATTTCAGCTTCATAGATGTCTTCATTTTTGGCTTCTATGGTTGCAATCAATTCTTTGATTGCCTCCAATCGGATCCCTTGAGTATTCAGCTTCTCTTCGTCCTGCAAATACACATGAAGAGCTTGCAAAAAAGCATGCACAGATTCTTCAGTTTCTTCACCAACATATTGTCTTTTCCGTTTAATTACATCAATTATTACATCATGAAATCCCCATTTTGCAATTTCGAGAATTTCACCCAATGTAAATTCAATTTTGCTTCCAAGAATCCTTTCTTCTAGGACCCGCTTGAGATCCGTCACACTCTCTATGTCAGACTGTAGCTTGTAGCTAGGATGTTTTCCTTTTCTCTTTTCTTTCGTCTTCTTTGCTTGTGGGGCATCTTCCATGACATGCTCTAGCAGTGGTGGTGGATTTTCAGCAGCCTTCTACTGATCTGGTTTACTTCTTGTCACACGTTTGGTTGGCCCTGAAGAGGAGGGACCGGCAACATCTTCTTCTCTTTTCTTCTACCATAGCTTCTTGATTATTGATTTCAGCCAACCGAGCGAAAGCTAAAAATGAATCAACTGGCTCGGTCCATCCGATTCTTCCTCGGATGCATTGACTCGTAGTAGTCAAATCATCTTTAGATGCCTTGCCTTGCTCCATGCAATCTAAGGCCTGCATCCACACTTTAGATTTTACATAAGCTTTACATGCTTCAACAATCTCATTGGTTGGCTCAATTTGCAGCCCATAGGTAGCTGCATCAACAGCTGCATAGGTTGTTCTTGTTGCCAAATCCTCTAGTCTTTTCTTCATGCCACCGTTACCAAAATTTGGCTCAAGATGAAGCTCAATTTTGGCCGCATGAATTTTACCATCCTTCCAAAAGACGAAATTTTACGCCTCATCTTCATGGAATGCATTGCACTCCCTCTTATCATGATGTAGGCTGTCACACTAGATACAACGTCTTTTGAAGCCTTCTCGTATGGGTCTTTGGGCAGCTATTCATCCTCTTTCTTCCACTTTCACATCAAGCCTTTCCACCTTGGAATTAATCTCCGTTAGATGAAGTTGGAGATCATGCATGCTCTTGATCAGCTCGTCCATGACATCCTTCTTTGGAGGTGGAACAACATGATTTCTTGGTTGCTCAGCCATAGAAACAGGAGGTCGAGATACAGGAACACGCTCTTTTATGGACTCAGATGGTGCAAAGGTAGAACCCCACCTTAGGCGCATCCGCTCTCTTCGAGCAATCCTATTAACTGCTTTAGTGACATCACCCCAAGCAGTCTTCAATCCTGTCTCAGAGTTAGGATCTTCAAGCCTATCAGTCAGCTTCTCTTGAAGAAAAGGATCCGCAACCTTCAGAAACAATTCAATCTTCTGGCTTTCCATACTCTACTGATCATCAGGATCTAGTTGAGAAAATTTGCTTTCAAATTCGTGGTGAAGAGCAGTGCAACTAGTCCCTTATTGGGCCTTTCAATCCATTCAGTGAAGATTTTCTTCGTCATGAGGCCATAATCTTCAAGAAAGAATTCTTCTCAAAGAGCCTTCTTGAATGCAGACCATCCCGCATCTTTCTAGAAAAGACCATGAATGTTAGCAAAGAAAATTAAACTTAAAAAAATTATATCTTAAGTTATACTTTTTTATAAGTTCTTTCAAGCAGACCTAGGTTTGTAACCAATATTTTCTTGTGCTTTGATACGACATGTAAGTGCTCGACTAAGAAGCCTTAGTGATACAATTTTAGTGGTCCATCAAGAGATTCTCCTAAGCAATGTTGCTCGTACTCCTTGGAATAACATGAGGTTTGTAACATACTCGCTTGTCTGCTTGCGGGACACGTCTTAACAGCCCATCGGGAGGAGTTACTAGAAGGCTTCGCCTGGCGCTCGCAGGGAATGACACAGGGTATGCGATCTAGGTCTTCTCGAGTCTGCCAAGAGCGGAAGTGTCCAGCCATTCCCACTTGGGATCGACCTAAGGTTAGGGTTCTTTTCCTATCAGCAAAGTCTCTAGGAAGGAGCTAGCATCGAGCTCCAGATGTACCACTTTTGCATAGGAACAACAGAGTCAATGTGGATTCATGCTGCACTTGGTTCATGGAGAATGGGAAACGAGAGGGATGCAAAGCTCAACCTCTCTGCCGAACGGCATAGTCCCATTCCTTTCCCCTAAAACAGAATAAACCAAAAAATATACATCTATTGATACTAGGTCTTCATTGTCTTATTATCTCATCATTTGAGAAAAGTTCCCAGCTAGCCGGGACCACCCTTCTGTAGGACGAACTTAAGTCACATCCACCGCACTTTCCTCAATTTGTTTTAGTTATCTAATTACCTAACACATTACGTTTTTTACATGCAAAACCAGCTTCCTTAATTAAACAAATTAATCACGAGTTCCTTCACGTAACATAGGCACTGACACAAAAACAAAGCCAAGCAAGTTTCTTTTTCTCTAATAACTGCTCTTTATTTATAAAAATCCTAGAGTACATCCAATATCACACCCAAAGGCTATCCCAACAATCTACAGGATTGCTACTCCAAGTTTTGCCCGTTGACTAGTACACGGGCCTCAAAATCCCATCTCGAGTCACGTCAGCCTCTTGTACAGGATCGGGAGGCAAGGGATTTACAGCCAGAGCCTCCAGTGGCACCCAAGCATCCCGCTCCAAGCAGTACCCATGGAGAGACCTCTCACAGTGGGTTATATCCATATACCCAGCGCGGCTAACAACCCCCTTGGATAGGGCTAGGCAGACAGTTGGAGGTAACTATTACTGCCTCTCCCTCCAGGCTTTCAACCTGAAGCATTAAGTGATTTCCTTGAATTAGTTTCCTGAGCAAAGAGTACGTAAGTACAAGCACGAACATTTCGGAGGTCATTTGTACGACCGACTGCTAAGATGTGACTCCTTTTTTTTCGGATGCTCCCAGCACCCGATCTTGGGTCTTTTCGCGACTTGGCAAGATCCCAATAATTTCAAACAAGATACGCAATGAAATGGTCTTGGTAAGTTCACTTATACTTGCCATTTTCCCTTGAGTTTTACCTTAGGGTATCTTAGTCCCTAACTCAAGCATTAGCTGGTCAGTCAAGGCAACGGACATGCCTTATTCACAACCCAACCAAGGGTCTTTTAATCTCTAATTCCAACCAAGCTCAGTTAACACACATGGCAACACATGATTCTTCATTTAGACTTTCAAGATGCAATCTAGATGCATGGGATCATTCCAATTTTCTTAGTGCAGTTCTATGCAGGATTTCCCAATCAACCTTAACCATCATGCACATTGTGCGTTTAGTAGAGTCGTACCTCCTAAACGACTTTTATCTCTCTTTATTCCTAGCAACAAATACTTATTTCTAATGCACCGGAACACATGTGACTTGCGTCTATGAAAGTCTAGGGTTTTGTCTAACGATGCAAGTGCATCTCATGAATAGAAATTAACATTTCATGTGTTTCTATTAACCATGATTGTGAAACGTGAATTCTAAATGACTATTCATGCACTGAACTGGTTAAAAAGCTATCATTTTATGTGGAGTAAGGCGATAACCTTATCATTTTATGTGAGTAAAAGCTATCATTTCTTGTGAGGTAGGGCGATAACCTTATCATTTTATGTGAAATCCAAACTCTTCTATTTGCGCATGCAACTTAGTTCTTAGAGTAAACAAAATCCTAAGAATTGTTCTTGTTCCATGCACGTCACAAACCATTTCATCTATTTCACGAGCAATAATACTTAATTAATTTTAAAGCTTAGAACCTGGGCTTGATTCGTGTGTGCCGTGTTGGTCGTTCCGCTCGCCCCTCCAGCATTGCCCATGGCTTGGGCGCCTACGCTTCCCGCGACTTTCTTCTTGGGAGCCATTTGCCTCGTGAAGATTGGGCAGTCCTTGATGGGTTTGAGGTTGACAGGTTTAGAAGAAAAGACCACTAGATGGGGGCCTTTGGCCGAGAGAGTGGTTTGGGTGTGGCTTGTTGCGGTTACCAACTTCCCACTCCCTCTCCTTCTTTCTTTCTCCCTCTCTCTCTTCTTCTTCTTTTCTTCTCCTTCTCTCTCTCTCTCTCTCCCTCTCTTCTTCTCCACTTATTCTCCTACTCTCTCTCTCTCTCTCTCCCTCTCTTCCTCTCCTTCTCCCACTTCTTTTCTCCTTCTTCTCCTTCCCTCTCTTTCTCTTCCTCTTCTCTTCTTTTCTCCTTCTACTCTTCTTCTTCTTCTACTTCTCTCTCCCTCTCTCTCTCCCTCTCTTCTTCTCCACTTATTCTCCTTCTCTTTCTCTCTCTCTCTCTCTCTCTCTCCTTCTCCCACTTCTTTTCTCCTTCTGCTCCTTCCCTCTCTTTCTCTTTCTCTTCTCTTATTTTCTCCTTCTACTCTTCTTCTTCTTCTTCTTCTTCTACTACTACTTCTCTCCTCTCTCCCTCTACCTCTTCTTCTTCTTCTTCTACCTCTCTCCCTCTACTTCTTCTTCCTCTACCTCTCTCCTACTCCTTCTCTTCTTCTACTTCTCTCTCTATTTCCCTCTCCCGACTCCTTTTCCTCTCTCCTTCTCCTTCTCTCCCTCTTCGTTTTTCTCCTCACTCATTTTTCTCTCCTCACTCCTTCTCTCCCACTTCTCCTCTTCTCTTTCCCACTCCTCCTTCTCTCCCACTTCTTCTCTTCTCTCTCTCCCTACTTCTTTTTTTTCTTCCCACTCCTCCTTCTAATTCCCTCTCCTCACTCCTTCTCCTTCTCTTCTCTATCTCTTCTTCTTTCTCTTCCCCCTCCTCTTTCTTCCCTCACCTCACTCCTTCCCCCCTCACTCCTTCTCCCCTCATAGCCCGAACCGGTGGCAATCAGGGAGGTGGTGGCTTTGCTTGGAGGACCCTGTCGGGGAGGTGGTGACTTTGCTTGGAGGACCATTGGGATGGTCCTGTGGCGACTACTAAACGGGGGGAAGAGGTTGACTATAGCCCCCAAGGCCGTTTTCGTAGATGGACGGAGGGGAAAAATGCCCAGTCAGAGGGCCCAGTAGTGCCGCCAGCAAGGAGAGGGGGAGAACCTTCTATCGGAGGCCCAAAGGCCCTGCATGATTGCTCATAGAGGGGGTTGATGTAAGGGAGGGGGCCCGTAGCCTCTGACGGCCGTCAAGCGAGGCAGCAGTTGACAGGGGGGAAGGGTGGTGACGTGTGGACAAGCGTAGCCTCCTCTCTCTCTCTACCTGGGGAGGGGAGAAGCCTCCCCTTATATAGGGTAGGGGAGGAGGTAGGTGGCATGGCCACCCCTCCCACCTGGAGGTCGTATGCATGCCTCCCATCATCCACCACTCCCACTCTCTCTCCTCCTCCCCGGACGTGCTGTTGATGGGGAGAGAGGGGGGAGTAAAAAAAATTGAACTGGTGATATATATTTTTAAAAGAATTCCTTGAAATTAAAAATAAAGGGAGATTCTTATTGGATGCCACATCCTCTCCCCCTTAGAGGAATCAAGATTTCCTTATCTAAAGGAGACCTGGGGGTATTGTTGGTTGAGAGTATCTTCGTCCATCCAGGTGGCATCCTCTTCGGGATAATCTTTCCACTGGATGAGGTATTCTCTCAAGGTCCTTGACCTCAAATGCATCTCCTTGACATCTAGGATTCTATAAGGCTGTAGCTCAAGGACTCCTTGGCTAGGCATTACAATTTGCTGATCATCAAGTACATGATTTGGATTAGGTAGGTACTTTTTCAATAGGCTAACGTGGAATACATTATAAACCTTTAGGGTTGCGGGCAGCTGTAGTCTGTAAGCATTAGGTCCTAGGCACTTAGTGATCTTATAAGGCCCACAATACCTTGGACTTAGCTTCTTGTACTTTCCCAAGGACAGTGAACTCTTTTTAGGGCGTACACAGATAAAGACCATATCACCTTCAATGAAGGATCTGTCTTGCCGTTTCAAGTCTGTGTAAGCCTTCTGTCTATCCTTGGCAGCTTGGATGTCTTGTCTTATTGATTTGATTTGATCATCCATGTCTTCTAGCATGTGCTTTGAATCTTCTACCCTCAGGGTTGGATCCAAGAAGCTCAAAGGAGTACGACAATTGTGCCCATACAATGCTTGAAAAGGGGTCATCTGAATACTTTGTTGATAAGAAGCATTGTAGGAAAACTCAACCAGTGGCAAATATTGAATCCACTTTTTGGGTTCGCAACAACAGTATGCCCTAAGCATATCTTCAATGACTTGGTTGACTCATTTTGTTTGACCATCAGTTTGGGGATGGTAAGCTGTACTAAAAAATAGTTGAGTCCCAATAGCCTCAAAGATAGCCCTCCAGAAGCATGATGTAAAGAGAGAGTCACAATCACTAATGATTCTTCTGGGTAACCCATGCAGTTTGAATATTTCCTTAATGAATAATCTTGTGATGTCTGAGTCTTTATAGTTTGTTTTGATAGGGATGAGATGTGCAACCTTGGTGAGCATATCTACTACAACCATAATAGAGTTGTATTCTCCCTGAACTTGGGGTAGGCCAACAACAAAGTCCATACTAATGAATTTCCATTTCATTTGGGGAATATCAAGTGGTTGCAATTCCCCACGCATTTTGACATGTTTCACCTTAATATGTTGACAAGACAAACATTCCGTGACATATTTGAGAACATCACCTTTGAGCCTTTCGTCCTGACCGCATTAAGGGTCTTGGCATAGCCTGGATGTCTTGAGAAAGGGGAGTCATGGGCCTCCCAAAGTATCTTCTACTTGAGAGATTGGCTTGCAGGGATACATAATCTTGTCCTAAAGTAGACAAGTCCACTACTGACAGAGAATTCTTGATACTTCATCTTTAGCTTCAGGTCCTGATCCTTGATGGGGATCTCCCTTAGTAATTTCTGATAGTCTAGGTCATGACATGCCCCTTCTCTAGCTAGCTCAAGAATTGGGTTGTTTGGCATCGATACCTTTGTGGCTAGAGATCTTGCTGTTGATGGATCTTGCAAAATAAGAGAATTCAGAAATTCCTTGCAACTGAGTGCATCGGCAACTACATTCTCTTTTCCAAGCCTATATTTAATTTCAAAATCATATTCTTCTAGCACTTTGATCCATCGACATTGCCTCATGTTAAGCTCATTCTGGGTAAAGATCCATTCAAGGCCCTTGTGGTCCGTCACTAAGGCAAATTTGTTACCCAGTAAGTAATGTCTCCAAATTTTGAGAGCATGGATAACAGCCAACAGCTCCATATCGTGGGTAGCATAATTTCTTTCATGGCTCTTCAGTTTCTTTGAAGAGTATGCTACAGGATGACCTTCTTGCATAAGCACACATCCTAAAGCAAGTGTGCCAGCATCAGTTACCACTTTGAACTCCTTACTAAGATCAAGAAGTTTCAGGATGGGTACTGATACTAAGATTTGCTTTAGTTTGTCAAAGCTGGTCTGTTTAGCAGGTGACCATACAATTGCTCATTAGGAGAAATATGGACTCTCTTTTTTGCCCCTTAAGGGGTTTCTCTCACCTCTCTCTCTCTAAAAAGAGATTCCAAAATAATATTATAAAAAGAGATCTTCTACAATCAAGAAAATCTTGTTTTTGTGTTTTCAATAGATTTCACCTATTATTTTATTCCCAAACTGCAGGATAAGGTCACTTTTTCTCAAAATCCTCATAACTAAAAAAATACAATTCTATTTTTTCTAAAAACACAGCCAATCATTCTTTAATGCCCTCATGACTCTTTAATGCCCTCTTTAGTGCCCTCATGACTTTTCAATCATTCTCATTCTCGCTTCTTAAAAGGGCGGAAGTTAAAAAACGATATAAAATGACGTACACATCATATTTTAAGATTATTTTTTACCCAGAGACACCTTTTTGACTCAAGAGTTTCCTTGTAAATTTTCATCTTTTTTGGACAAGTGTATACCTATTTCTGGGCATTTTTTCATTCCCTCAGAAAGCTCTAGTTTTGTCCCAAATTTTGTGCATTCTTCTCTTTCCCTCCAGAATATGGTTTCTTACATACGAGTTCTTCTGAAGCAGCATTGAGGAGTAGTTTTGATACCATTTGTTGAAATCAAAGAATCTCTATCTACAACACACTCTACCCTGCTACAAGCCATCTTCCTCTTCAGAAATATGCAGTAAGAAATCTCCGTCTTCAACAGTCTATACTACAAGCAATCCAGTGATAATGGAGGTATCTTTATTTTTTAAATCTTTGTGATGTTATTATTCTTCACAGTTGTTGTTCAGTCCTTAAGCATCAATTCATAGAGCGAGAGAGAGAGGGGGAGAGAGAGAGAGAGAGAGGAGGGGAGAAGGGGGGGGGACAGAGAGGACTGTGTGAGATGAACAAAGAAAATAAGTGATAGAGTGATAGATAGTAAATTAGGGTAGAAGATAAGATGATGTTATTGTTTTCCACTAGCCAAACTTCAGTATGAATGTGTTTAGGGTTTCCTTGATGAATTTTTGTTGAGAGAGAGAGAGAGAGAGAAAGAGAGAGAGAGAGAGAGAGAGAATATTTTGGATAGAACAGAAGATAAGATTTGATGCTAATTAGAGGTAGATTAAAAGCCAAGATTACAGGCTGATTAGGGGTTGATTAGGGTCTATCAAGACTGAAAGCAAGAGAAAGAGACAAGAATCAACTGGGTTTTTAAAAAAAACACAGATATAGTGAATCAAAGGGGTGTAGTTCTGCTAATTTGAATGTTAATCCAAGTTAACATTTGCATACTTTTTTTTTTGCAGAATGCAGGTGCAGGATGTACCAAGAGAAAGAGAGATATTCACTTTCAATTGGAGGATGAATATGCACCAATGTTCAAAAGAACTGTGGAAAGAGATGATGCAATAAGATGCAGGATGCAACAAGAAAGAAATGCAGGGAAAAAAAATGTGGACCTTTGGGTTGATGGGTGCATTTATCCACCCAATCCACTCACTCGAAGGCCACCACAATTTGAAGGGCTTACATCATTTGTAAAGTTTGCTTGTGAAGGCAATGAAGGATTGTATGGATACACATGCAGACTTGTCACACAAGGAATAGCAGGGGCTCATCAAACCTTGACAAATATGCAGACAAGATTACAAGGGAATATGCAGTCTTTGATGGAAAAGGATAGATTATTGGCTGAGAAGGATAGAGAGAACCAGAACCTACAACAAGCAATGTCTGTCATTGAAGATGCTATGCATGCTACACACATGCAGAATATGGAGTTACAGTCTAAAGTCAATGACTTGGAGAAGGAGAATCAAAACATAGAGAGGAAGCTCACAAAAACTTTGGAGATTGGGCCCACTTTAAAAACCAAAGAGGCACGTCGGCGCATCCGATCCGGTAAACCAATTGGCCAATTAGCCAAAGGAAGTGGACAATATCATAGACGGATATATGCTCAATCTACTACAATGAGAAATATGTTTCCTCATGCAGAGAATGATACTATTGCCAAAGTCCTTAGCAAGAATATGGTAAAAAATGCATTGGAAAATCGTAAATTCAGGGACATTGTGGATGGTGTTGCTAGTGAACGTCTTAGGGATGTGAGCAACTTGTTTACTGCTACAGATGCTCAGGGATTATGTGACAAGGTGGGAATGAGTTCTGAGTCATATAGTATGCTCTATCAACAATTGGATACAGGTTTTAAGCAAGTCTTCAATACTAAGCGAGTAATGCCTCTGCCAAAACCATTTCACGTGAAGAAGGCTCGAAAACAACTAAATGAGAAAGTTTTAGAACTAATTGGTGAGCCTACGCATCTGGAACACACACACATATTGAAGTATGGTTCCAAAGAAGTTGCCTTTGTATTGAATGCATCCAACAACTTTGTATTGGATATATGTAGGGTTCAGATTGCTATGGTCAAGTTTTACAATATGTCTACGGAAGAATGTAGAGACAAGCTTAAGTTTGTCCTCAAACTTGATGAGAGTGAGATTATCAAGGGGCAAAAACTTGAGCGTGTGAGTATAACACTTATGAATCGAGCATTGGATCCCAACATCGATGAAAAACATCCTTTATACTTCAGTGTACAATCGGAGAATGAAATATGGTGGCTTGCAGCATTTGAAGTACCAAAGGAGGACCATGAAGTACTTAAAGTTTTTTTAAACCTCACTAATATACCCAGTGTTATTCAACAGCAAAATAATGGAGTAGTTTTACATGTTGAGGGGTTTGGGGACTATCAAGTTGAATGGCATCTTGCAGGTGATTTAAAAACATTGAAGTGTATGTTTGGTTTATCAAATGCAGCAAATGCAAAATTTCCGTGCATATACTGCATGCAAACTAGGAAGAAAGGGAAAGATGGAAAGAAAGAATGGCTTGCCAAGGCACGACAACAGGGTGCTCCGACACGTGATCACAAAGTCATGAGAAATGGAATGCTAATTCCAGTGGATCCAAACTGGCGCCCTATTTTGGAAATACCACTAACAAGGGTTCACTTTTGCACATTGCATTGTTTGGTTAGAATAATTGAGAAGCTAGTATATGAATATATATGCTTTGCATACAAGATGCAGCCCGTGTCAGAATCTGATGCTACATGCAAGAAGGTAGAACAAGTCCTCTCTGAAGTTGGATTGCACGGAGGCCAAGTAGAAATAAAAAAGGACGAGAAAAAATCGGGGAAGAGTGGAAATGTTCCTTGTAAACCATGCTTTGGCGGACCCAAGGCTAGGAAGTTTTTATCTCCACCTCGAGATGAGGAAGGCAATATACTAGTAAAACAACCAGAGAAGTACGAAGCATGGAAAAAGTTGCACCTTGCTGTTTCAGATTGGAGCAATGGGGGACGAACGAGGATTGTGAAGGCAAAAGTGTGGATACACCTAGATAGATTAGCAGCTCTCTTACAGAAGTTGGGGTTTATGGATGGTGATGCCAATGCATTTAAAGAGACAGCTGCTAAATTTCATAAGTCCATGGTGGAGGCATGGACTACAAATAGCATAACACACTACATGGTCAGTATTATCACCATTGCAAAAAAAAATCATCATTTCGAATTACTTTGTGTTTCTAATCTCTTTTCTTGTGCAACATATACTTGAAGCACATGGTCCATACTTTGCAGATCAAGGAAGTTTGGCAATATGGTCAACTCAAGGCATGGAAAGATCTCAATGGCAAGCTCGCTGTGCTTTTCAAAAGGCAACTGATCATGGAGGTGGCATCAATGATTCCAATTCTATGAGGCAATTATTCCAATGGTGGTATAGGAGACTAGAGATACGATACGAGGAAAAAGAAAAGAAGTCCAAAACATCTCAAGCAGAATCTATAAGTAGGGCAATATATGAAGTGAGAAAAGCAAGATATGAAAACAACACAGCTAGACAACGGCACGCAGAATGGTTGGCAACCCAAGAGAGAGATGGCAAAAAATGGAGACCTAGATAAAGATAATAATTTTGATGCATTTAGAGTCCACAAGAGAGCACAAGTCCCAAGGATATGACACATCAATACTCATATCTCTAACATGAGATGTCTTATAAATTTTCTTTAAAATTTCAAAGGTTTGTCACTATATTTTTCAAAGTCGATTTTGAACTTTGTTTTTTAATTATGAAAAGTCCATTTTGAAATCCTAAGACAAAGATATGAAAATTCTAAACATTGGAACATTCATTGGCCTAGAGAGAGAGGGGGGGCATGAGGGGGGTGTCAGGAGATAGAGAGAGGTAGGGATGGGGTGGAGAAATGAAATGAAATGATAAATTTAAAATTCATTTACACCACAGTAAGTTTGAAAGTTTCGTATTTAAGTCGTCTCTCCTTTCATTTTTTCCCATTGCTCTCCACTCTACCCTCCACCTTTCTATCCTTCATCATCACAGCCATGGCACGTTCCAAGCTTCCTATCAAAAAGGCGCCTGCGAGAGCAAGAGCTCAACACTCTTCCGAATATAGTGAGCGTACTGTGAGTGACAAAGATCCCCTGGTGACCGATAACGGTGGCCCTACTGCAGCCAATAATGGTGGCGCTACTGTGGCCAACAATGGTGGCCCTAGTATGGTCGATAATGATGGTTCGCCATTGTCCAGAAATGGTGGTCCACATGCTCCAGCTGCTCCACCTCCCACTACTGCTCCAGCTCGTAATACACGCCCTCCAACACATAAAAAGCGAAGATGGAGACCAGGCACAGCTGCGCTACGCGAGATAAGGAAATTCCAAAAGAGTGCCGACTTGATTATTCCTAAGGCACCATTCTCCAGGTTGGTGCGAGAAATACTGCAAGATCTACAGTCAGGGCATCATCACAACTTCTTTTCGAGGAACCAGGCAAGGAATGTGGGGCGATGGTCAAGCCAAGCCTTGCTTGCTCTCCAAGAAGCAGTTGAAAGCTACTTGATTGATCTAATGAGTGATGGTCAACTTTTAGCCATTCATGCCCGAGGTATCACTATTAAGCCCATAGATCTGGTTCTTGTTCGCAGGATCCGCAATAACAAGGATGCATTTAATCTTAATGTCAACAATATGCTTTGAGAAGCTACCTTGTAATTGGATCTATGTTTTTAGCTCAGGTTTGGTTGTAGATTGTAAGGATCTTAGTTTTGGGTTATCTTTCCAATAGACCTTCAAGTATTTGATAGTAATGGCCTGCAAAATGGAGCTAAATTTTCCCTAGCTCTAGTTGTACTTGGTGCGATGCACTATCTACCGTGTATTTCATAGTTTCGCAATGCTAAATCCAATATGTGATATTCTATTTTGACCATGTTTCGCATTGTGTGAATTTTCAAGTTTCCAATTTTGTAAGTAGTTTTGTTGAGGATAAATTCAATGTGCAACCACGTACACGTCGGTGATCAGTTGTACATGGGCCGATGCACTATATCCTTACTATATTTAGTGGTTTGGCAACAGTATATCTGATGCGATATTCCATTTTACCCATGATTTATTTTTTGTCAATTTTTAAGTTTCCAATGTTTCGCATTGCGAGGTTGACAATACATTTAATCTGCAGTTGCACACACTCATTATCAATACATTTAATCTACAGTTGCGAGGTTGACAATACATTATCAGTGCAGTATAATGCAGTTAACGCATTTTCAAAAAAAGATTGAACCGTCAAATTTATAAATCGGAATCTGGTGAAACTTCACCCTCATGCTGGGCATTAGAAAAACTCATTTATATTAAAAATTTGGCCCCATCAGAAGCCTCTGGGTCACCTGTCCGGAGGCTCGCGTCTGGGGCCCTGAATCAGGGCCCCAGACACGAGCCTCCGGACAGGTGATCCAGAGGCTTCTGTTGGGGCCAAAAAAAATTTGGATGGTTGATGTGTCCTTGAGGAGCTTACATGTAAAATTTCATGTGAATCGGAGCACTGGTGATATTTTTCCTAAGCGTGGATTCACTAATTGAAATTTTAGGGTTTTTGAAAAGTTTGGCTATAAGTTTAAAGTTTCACCTCATTTTACACATTTCACTTTTGAGTTCTGAGTTCTCTCTCCTAGAAGACATGGTACGCACCAAGCAAGCGGCCCGGAGATACCCCCCTGGAAATTCCATACGGCAGCCACGTCCTCCAGCTCCACCACCACCACCACCACGCCAGCATCTCAAGCGTCGATGGAAGCTAGGCACAGTGGCTCTTCGCGAGATCCACCACTACCAGAAGACCACTCACCTCCTGATACAGAAGGCTCCATTCCAGAAGTTGGTGCGGGAGATCATGGAGGGCATACTGATCATGAACAACAGGAACCAGTTTCCAAACACATCACGCGCGAAACAACCGGATCGCTGGACTGCCCAGGCCCTCCTCACACTACAAGAAGCTGCTGAAGCCTACCTCATCGACTTATTTGGAGACTCAGTCTATGTAGCGGTGCATGCAAGGAGGGTCACTGTCACCGAGAGGGATCTGCGGATAGTCAGGTTCTTTCGGCGATGGAAAGATAGTCCTCGCGGAGGTCAGCAAGGATAGAGGTGTACAAACTCAAAAGCACATGGAATGTAGCTTCTAAAGACATTTTGTAAAGCCTTGGTTGTAATGGACCCCATGTAAAATTGTTATTAATACAAATACAAAGTTTTTGGCGCGTCTTATTTTTATTTAGTTACTTGATATTTATTTTATTTACGTCGTTGAGTTATCGTTACATGCGTTCGAACAAATACATGTTGCGCACGAATTCGATAAAGCACTGTGTATTAAATTTAGGGTACGAATCGTGTTACGTATAAATTCGATAAATAAATATAACATTCAAGTTAAAAAAAACAGTAAATGTCACGTATCACAAACTGCATTGCACGCGAATCCAACAAACATCAGTTTTCATTACTTGAAGAGAATATTACAAAGTGCAGTACATCAGTGATGCGATATCAGTAGGCAATAAGTACATCTATTCTCTCCTAGGCTTCTTGGAGCTAGGCTCCCCATGGTCAGAGCTATTCTTGATCATAGGCAACAATACATTTTGCCCCAATAGTTCCTGTCTAATGATAGTGGGGTCTTCAACACCGGCAACCATGCCACGGGCCACCATGGAGAAAAGTGGGCCAGACCTAGTACTCGTGAATAAGTAGAGAAGCTTCGAACGTCGAAGCAACACTACTTTCTTCAGGCTGGAGTTGGTCGGGATGGTCTTGAAGGGCCCAGCCTTTGTTAGTGCCCTCAACTTCAAGAAGTTCTCTACAAAAGCAGGGGAGCATGTCTTATGAAATACAATAATGTCGTTGACAAGCTGCCCAACATACTCCTTCAATGCCGAGTCTTGCACCCTTCCTTGGCTACCAGATCGGCCACCCTGCCTAGATGAAAACTCATCTATATAGACAATCTCCTGCAACACACAAGTTCAATATCAGACTCACTATGCATGGAGTGTGCTGAAGATATATAAATCATATTCATATGAAACTTAACTAGTAGGGCCTCTAGGGCACGGGAGCACACACATGTGTTTTTGTCGGGATCGGGCCCCCAGATGTGCCCTCGCCGGAGATTCAGGCCCCCAGATGCGAGCCTCCGGCGAGGGCACATCTGGGGGCCCGATCCCGACAAAAACACATGTGTGTGCTCCCGTGCAGATTCAGGCCCCCAGACGCGAGCCTCCGGCCAGGACACATCTGGGGGCCCGATCCCGACAAAAACACATGTGTGTGCTCCCGATGCCCTAGAGGCCCTACTGGTTAAGTTTCATATGAAACCGAGAACATTACCTTCGTTGCATCATCTATCTGCCGCTGTAATGGAGCATCCAGGTCTGCTCCTGCCACTGGGCTGCCCTCGTCTCTCTCCTGGGTAGGCACTGCATAGTCGGGTCGAGGACCAAAAAGGCTTTCCTGCAACCGCTCGAACTCCTCATCAGAGATCTGATACTGTGGCGCCGCATCCTCAATCTGCTCCTGGATGCTCACAATGGCAAAGATGTCATCGATGCTCGTGCCATCATAACGAGCCACCTCATCAACATGTGGTGGGGCATCCTGTAAATCAAAATCTATGAAATCACTAGGTGCATCACGCACCATGATACAGTATAGTTCTTCTTCCCTAAGCTCCAACAACTCTAGCACATCCTGCATGAGTAGATATTCCACCCCCTTGATGGTGATAGCATGGAGAGAAGAGAGGGGTGGCTCTTCGCTCGTGGGCATCTCATCAGGGCAGGGAGGTGGGTGCACAATGGCCAAGCTCTGTGCTGTCTCAACACTCAGATCGAGAGTGATCTCCTCAGGCTCCCTCTCAAAGTACTCTAATAGTGGCCGAGAGGGTGCATCGATGTCCTCGTCACTGTCCTCTTGCACCTCAGTGCACATAACATATATGGCAAAGGCGGCATCCCTCTCAATGAGATCCATCGTGACGTGGTCCTGTGACGAGGTGGGCACTGCTCTAGCGCGGAGATGTTGCCCCACATGCACCAGGGCTCGACTTATCACCTTTGCATGGCTGGATCCGGCACAGAAACTATACAAAAAATCCATGGGAACCCACCTGAGAGTGGAGTCGGGAATAGAGCAAGTGAGAGGGTTCACTGCATCACAAAACAATGCTAGTATACTAGAGTCAGGGTCTACAGCGGAAAGCGAGCTCTCTAGACTCAAGGTCACGCAAAACCTAGGGTATATCTGGTCCCCTATGTGTGCGTAGCATGTGGAACTGATCCATGCGGCGAAGGCGGGAGTGGTAGCCATGGCACACAAAGAGAGAAGGAATGAGAGCACAAGTGTAGGGAAGTGGAGAATGAAAGCGAAAATGAGTTTGGAGTTATAGCTTTTATGTGTCTAGGGTTTTAAATAAAGGTTATTTATAAAGTTATTAATTCTAAAGTTTCAAATTAAAACTCTTACCTTAGTTTCTTTATTTCAGTACTTTAAAGTCACTGTTAAAATTACTCATACAGACAAACGCTTCGTTCCACATTATGATATCCTCGAATATGTTTGGGTCGCTGAGTATATTCAAGTCTAACAAGAGAAAATATATAATTTTTTAAAGAAAATAAATCTAAAATGCCTTGAAATTCCCTTTGGATCCAATTTAATATTAAAATGTAATAAACGAGTAGCAGAGATGCGCTACAATATATCATTGTGCAAAGACAATATTCTCTAGATTATAGACCTCTAACCTGCAATTTAATTATGATTTTTAACTGCACGATTGAGTAATTACAGTATGTATTATCGCACGCTTGGATCACAGTAAACTAAAATTTAAAGTACTCAGAAGTTCAAAAAAGGTATGTATTCGCTCTTTATAAAGTTTTTTTACAAGGATTCCACTATCTCAAGGATATGTGGAGAAGCACATTGTTTACATGTCATGGATTGCTCACTACGAGTCCTGACTTTTCTATTATCTAACTTGAAATAGAAGTTGTAGAGGGGCTCACTAGACATTAATTGGATTTCTTGTCTCAGAAAATAAATGGGCCAATGACTCTCTGCACTGACTACGAAAGGATTATGACCACTCCACAAGATTACCACATCTACGAGCGCTATATGTGTGTCATCTCGGATATCTTGATCCAAGCTGATCCACTCCCCTCGCAAAAGTCGCCATCTTCTATATCGAGAGCGAACGCACAGAGTTTGTCTAGCAATGAAATACCTATAATAAAAACAAAAATAATGGTAAGTGATCAATGCGACTAACATAACAATTCATCTAAGCGAGACCTATGTCAATTAAATCAAGGTATGCAAAGTAGTAAAAAAGTTTTACCTGAATGTAATATCAGATTGGTTGACCCTGCACTCAATCGTCTCATCAAAATGTGTTCTTTTGACTTCCCAAGACTCACCCAATAGCTGACTCATCCATTCCTCGAATGGACACTTGCATTAATAAGTAATCTTTGTTTTCTTCAAAACATCACATGAACCAAACAAATGTGCAAACAATGAGAATGGAATAAACCAATTAAGATGCACATCTTTGGAGCCTGTGGTGGGTTTCATAGCACTATTGATGTCAGATTTTATCTTCGACTTGCAAGCTCCTGACAACTCCAAGCTACCAATGAACCATTCACCACTAGACAGTGGCGGCAATGGGACATGCTGCAATCTCTGGCTTTCTACCACATACAATGAATTATAAAAAAAGATATTTTGAGTGGCAAGTTGACTTATAGAGGTATTATCATAGATCAAAGAACCTATCTCTTCATGCCAAACATGTATCTTGCCGCTTAAACATTCCACATTCTGCCATTCATGCAAAGTCGATGGATATAGAGCTATCAATCAAACAAGACTGAATTAGAATACTACAAAGACTTTTAAAAACAACTCTGATACAAAAGAATAATCAATGATAAAATTTAACAACTTACTGTTTTGTTTATAATTTGCAATGTTGTTCTTGTCGTGTACAGAGATTTGTTTATGCGTATAAACATGTTGAATCAACACTTCTGTTACTGCACTTGTGCCATTAAGAAATTTTCTGAACTCTAGAATTCTACCTTTCCAATGTTTGCTAGGGTTTGCAACATCCTTGCGCTTGACCTTGAAACTCCCTCGAGTACTTGGGTGCATCAAAATCCAATCCAACTTATAATACTTATCACAAATCCAATTACTGCCATTATCTTTCCTGTTGAAGACCTCCACTGCAAGTATGCTACTGATATTTTTCCTTCGTGAAGACATCTGTAACAACCAAATACAAAAGTTACCTATCAACATGTGTTTAATTTGCAAATGTTATCTCCAAATGAAATTAAAATTAAATGGATCAATTTAAAAAAGAAACATTGTACCTGTAATTTCTTTCACAAAGATCCCTAGATATGTTGAACAAGAAGTTGACTTATAGCAAGACCATTGTTCCTTCACTGACAGATTCCTGTAGTACAAAAACAAAAGAAATATTGGGTCAACACATACATATAACTTATATAGGCTTTGTCCAAATGCGTTGAAATTTAACCATGGAACAGTAGTAAAAAATGGCAATATACCTGTGGCTTTCTCTGCAAAAAATCCCAAAGATGTTGTAGAAGTTGAGTTCTTAATAAATCATTGTTCTTCACCCTCGGAGATTCTTTGAGTAAAAAAACAAAGGAAAGCTCAGTATGCATGTAACTTGTATACATTTTGTCTAAACGAGATAAAATTTAACAGTGGAGCAACAAAAAAACAAGACAATATACCTGTAACTTTGTTTACAGAGAAACCCTAAGATGTTGAAGAAGAAGTTGAGTGTTCAAAATCCCAAAGATGTTGTAGAAGTTGAGTTCTTAATAAATCATTGTTCTTCACCCTCGGAGATTCTTGGAGTAAAAAAACAAAGGAAAGCTCAGTATGCATGTAACTTGTATACATTTTGTCTAAAAGAGATAAAATTTAACAATGGAGCAACAAAAAAACAAGACAATATACATGTAACTTTGTTTACAGAGAAACCCTAAGATGTTGAAGAAGAAGTTGAGTGTTCAAAATCCCAAAGATGTTGTAGAAGTTGAGTTCTTAATAAATCATTGTTCTTCACTCTCCGAGATTCTTGGAGTAAAAAAACAAAGGAAATCTCAGTATGCATGTAACTTGTATACATTTTGTCTATACGAGATAAAATTTAACAGTGGAGCAACAAAAAAACAAGACAATATACCTGTAACTTTGTTTACAGAGAAACCCTAAGATGTTGAAGAAGAAGTTGAGTATTCAAAATATCACTATTATTGACTGTAAAAGACTCCTAGAGCATCAAAACAAAAGAAATTACATGTCAAAGAATGCACATAACTTGCACAGGTTTTCTCCAAACGAGATAAAACTTTACCATAGAACATCTATGGAAGAGAAAAATATACCTGTAGAGTTTTGTGAAGAGAATCTTAGGGCTTTGGTAAAACAAGCTCTGCTCTCATAAAACACATGAATCTCTCTCTGTGCTTGTGCAAAGCAAATGAAATTTTACAGGGTTATAGACATGGAAAGAAACAGTGAGGCTGTAAAATTTCGTCAGGAAAGAAGAAGCGGGGAAAGAGATATGACAAATTTGAGTTCCGCCTAAAAAAGAGGGGGAAACTGAAAAGGGGAGAAAAGAAAAGTCAAACATAAAAAATAAGAAAATGAAAATTCGAGGCACAAACTTCCAAGAAGTGACAGCTTTGTACTCCCCTTTTCCCTTATTTTATTGCTGAGGGAAGATTTGGTCCAAGATATGGCTTGAAGATTCATGTTACATGAATCTGGAATCCCAGCTCTCTCATTGGTTAGGCCTATATTTGTTTATTCACTCCTTAAGGGGCAAAAAAGAGAGTCCATATTTCTCCTAATGACTTTCTTCTTTAGTAGATCAGTCAGAGGCGCTGCAATCAAAGCATAGTTTTTGATAAAGATCCTATACCATCCTGTCAATCCAAGGAAGCTACATATTTCTTTGACAGAAGTTGGTGTTGGCCATTCCATAACGTCTGTGACCTTGGCTGGATCTACCAAAATTCCTTTCACTAATACAATGCATCCCAGATATTCAATCTGTCGCTTGAAAAATGCACACTTCTTCTTCTTGGCATAAAGCTTGTGTCCTCTCATTGTTTCAAGAATAATGTGAAGTTGGGATTCATGATCTTTTTCCTGCTTAGAGTAGACTAGGGTATCGTCAAAGAAGACGAGTACGAAGTCATCAAGATAGGGCCTAAAGATATCCTGCATTAACCTGTTGAAGGTAGTAGGAGCATTTGTCAGTCCAAATGACATCACTAGGAATTCAATGTGTCCATACCTTGTGCTGAATGCAGTCTTCAGGATATCTTCTTCCTTGATCCTTATCTGATAATATCCAGATCTGAGATCTATCTTAGAGAATATCTTCGCACTTTGAAGACGGTCAAGTAGTTCATCTATTCTTGGAATGGGGTATTTGTTTTTAATGGTTGATTGATTCAACCCTCTGTAGTCAATGCATAGCCGAAGCATTCCATCTTTCTTCCTTTGGAACAATACTGGAGCTCCCCATGGCAAACTGCTAGGACGGTGGATGTATCCTTGGTCTAACAGTTGCTTGAGTTGCTCTTTCAGTTCAATAGCTTCCGGGATGGACATCCTATACGGTCTCTTTGCGACTGGTGCAGCTTCTGGCGTCAGCTTGATTTTGTGGTCGACTTCCCTTTGAGGAGGAAGTTCTATCAGCTCCTCAAGAAATACGTCTGCGTATTCCTTTAACCATGAAGGTTCTTTCCCAAATTCCTGATTCTGATCTAGCTTATTCAGTTTAATCAGATAGACAGGTAGACCCTTTCTAACAACTTTTATTATCCGTGTTGCTTTTGCCAACTGAATTTTTGGCTTACCAGCCTCTCCTTGAGTTGTAACTAGTTTCCCTTCAAAATTTCGGAAGGAGACTTGGCCCTTTCCACAGTGGACATGGGAATCATTGGGTATTAGCCAATCCATTCCGAGCAAACATTTGTGGACACCTAGGTTCATTACCTTGAATCTCACCGAAGTCAGCTTCCCACCCAGTAGGAATTTCACCGTAGCAGTTTGCCTAGTACAAGAGACCTCATGACCATTTGCCAATCCACAAGTAAGGTAGGTGAGTTTATTGTGGCTATCCCTAGCCTTTTTGCACAGATCGGTGAAATGAAGGAATGTGTGCTGCCATAATCGATTAGGGTTTTGAAGCTTTTTCCTTCATAATCCGATGGAGTTTGGATCACTGAGAATTGGCGATTCGGACCCTTCTTGTGAAGAGCGGCATGAATCATTGCCCTCTCAATGTCAGCATCCATGGATGGATCTTTTTCATTTTCCAGCTCCTTGTTGGCAACACTGGAGGTTCTCCCTCTGGCCATGACGGTGGCTCCTTGCCCATGGGCGGCTCCTTGGAATGGCCCTTGGCGATGTCCCTTGCTAAGCTTGGGACACTGCCTCTTGAAGTGTGCGGGCTCATTGCAATGGAAGCAACGGAGATTGCAGCCATTACCTTGTGTAGGAACAAAGTTGTTGATAGCATTAGTCCTAGCTTTCTTCCTTTGTTCCTAATTCTGACCATGCGCTCTCTTAATCTGAGCCCTATACATTCCCTTGTTTTGATCCTTGTAGGGCCAAGTCTTGTTGTTCCTTGGCTTGGTCCCTATACAATTATTGGCGCAGCTCTAATGAGTGCATCTTGTAGGTCCGTTGGGCACATTGATTCCAAACGAGTGCTTATGGGTGGATTTAACCCAGCACTAAACTTTGACACATGTTGTGTCATATCCATTGAAGGCGCGCACTTTAAGAGAGAGACAAACTTTGAATAATATGCATCAAGGGATAGTCCAAGCTGCTTCAATTCATAGAATTCGTTCATCTTTTGTGTGCGGTAGGCAGGTAGTAGATACTTTCCCCGCATAGCTTCCTTAAGCTTCTCCCAAGTGATTGACCCTTTAACACAATATTAGTGAGTTTGGGAATCTCCCAATTCCCATCTTTTGAATACTAAAAAGGTAGCACCCAGATAACATGCCCATAAATTTCTCAAAACCATATGATGTAACCTATCATTGGAAAGTGCTTGAAAAATGGAATCTATTGAGCTATAGAGCGCTTGATTTGGAGTTATAGTGTTCAAGTTATGACAAATCCAAAGATTTGACCACATGTCCCAAACTTATGAAAAAATCCCATATTCCCCAATATGGTGTTCTTTCGAGATCGCTTGGTCTCTGCACCACTCTTTCCACCAAAGTCTTGCTTCGCCTGTAAGCTTAAGTTTGGTGAGCATAGATTGGTTAGCAGGTGCAATTCCTGCTGCCTCAAAGTAGTCCTCCATGGACTCAATCCAGATCTCAGCGTCAACTTGAACAATCCTTCCCTTGCCATCGAACTCAGGTGGCTTAATTTGTTTGAGAAGGAACTTCTTCTCTTGAATCATAGCTGTACTTAGTGCAGGGGTCAGACTTGGAGCCTGCACTTGGGGTTGCGCCTAGACAATAAGATTCTTTATGTTAAAACTTATCAAACGTTTCCCATATTACGTTAATATGACCAGCACAGCTTTTAGCCAAGTGACCTAATCACTTAACTCCTTTGCCAACATTTACAAATAGGATAGACAACAGTAAAAATCTTGTTCATTCATGAGGGCGTAGCCCTTTGAGTACATTTATTTTGGAAAAGTAGAACAAGCTGATTGGTACATCAATTTGGGGAAAATAGGATTGTGTTACAATCGGCTCAGGGACTGAGTAATAATATGGAGTGGGGTCATGGATTTTCAAGAATCGATAATTCATAGGAAGCTTAGGGTATCCCTTCCTTTAATACCCGTTCTTCTCATAACGCCCTAGCACTTTGATTTTGTCCGCTCGAGTCACTTCTTCATACACATACTTGTTCTGCTTGATTTGCCGACTGCCAACATGTAGGGTTGCGTTTGTGTGAGCTTCGACAAAGATGAACAGCTTCACGATCTTTAAATCCTCCATCCACTTTATTCTCTTCAAGTTGGTCTGAAGGTACGCAAGTCGATGGGCTGCTATGTAGTATATTCCTGATTCTCCTATCCACCTCCGTTCCGTGTACAGGGGTGAAGGATTGTAGATACGGTCTAGGATATTCATCATGCCTAGCCTTTGGCGATAATCCAAAGCACGCATTGTAGTCATAAACATAACCTAGAACACCAAGAATTTGTTCCATGCTTCGTGACTCTGCAATCCAGCATCAATAAGAGAGTAAGAAAATGTTTTCAACAGAAAAAGCTGCTCTATTCCACTCACCTTCCCCTGGCTGTCCCCTTATCCCCTTTACTTTCCTCCATTAAGTTCCTTTGTAAATCTTAGATCCTATTGGTTTGCTCTAATACCAACTGTAACGTATACGCTTATCTGCTTGCATGATATGTCTTAGCAGCCCATCCGAAGGAGTGTCTAGAAGGCTCTACCTGGCGCTCACACGGAATGACACAGGGTTTGCGATCTAGGTCTTTCCAAGTTTGCCTCAAGCGGAAGTGTCCAGCCATTCCCACTTGGGATCGACCTGAGGTCAGGGTTCCATTCCCACTTGGGATCGACCTGAGGTCAGGGTTCCTTTCCTATCAGCAAAGTCTCTAGGAAAGAGCTAGCGTCGAGCTCCAAATATACCACTTTGCATAGGAAAAACAAAGTTGATGCGGATTCATGCTGCATTTGGTTCATGGAGAATGGGAAACGAGAGGGATGTGAAGCTCAACTTCTCTACTGAACAGCATAGTCCCATTCCTTTCCCCTAAAACAGAATAAACCAAAAAATCTACATCTACTGATACTAGGTCTTCATTGTCTTATTATCTCATCATTTGAGAAAAGTTCCCAGCCCTTCCGTAGGACAAACTTAAGTCACGTTCACCGCACTTTCCTCAATTTGCTTTAGTTATCTAATTACCTAACACCTTACATTTTTTATATGCAAAATCAGCTTCCTTAATTAAACAAATTAATCACGAGTTCCTTCACGTAACTTAGGCACTGACATAAAAAAAATGCCAAGCAACTTCCTCTTTCTCTAATAACTACTCTTTATTTATAAAAATCCTGGACTACATCCAATATCACGTCCGAAGGCTATCCCAGCAATCTACAGGATTGCTGCTCTAAGTTCTGCCCATTGACTAGTACATGGGCCTCGAGATCCCATCTCGAGACACGTCGGCCTCTTGTACGGGATCCGGAGGCAAGGGATTTATAGCCAGAGCCTCCCCTGGCACCAAAGCGTTCTCCCGCTCCAAGCAGTACCCACAGAGAGACATCTCGCGGTGGGTTAGGTCCATATACCTAGCGTAGCTAACAACCCCCTTGGATAGGGCCAGGCATACAGTTGGAGGTAACTATTTGATGGGACCTAAAATGGGCTGGCACACTGGCTCATGCACTAGCCGAACCTCTATCATGTGCTCAACAACCCCATGGCCTCACGGCCAAGAGCATTGATGACACATACATCATACATTACCTTCCTAAACATCTTGCATTTGTATCACGTCTCATAGTCCAACTCTAACCCAATTAACACTCCTTAGAGGGAGTCCTAGCACATTGCCAAATAGCATGAAGTACAAACATAGGAGGTCCTCCCACGGCTGACTGCCGCTACCTCACTACGACTCTCCTACACCTTGGGGATTGGCCCCTCGATGCGTCGCTAAACATATATAACACAATATCACACACATTTCCACTCAAGGTACCAATTGATCGTATCCAGGATTGTACCTTACCTCACTCTCTTTCCGCTAGACCCAACGCCTAGCCTGCAGCTTGGACAACCTTACTCACTCAACGTTGGTCATGTTCCTCTAGAAAGCAATTGCCATGCATCTAGGAGATATTGTCTGATACCTTTTAAATTTCTTAATGATTCATGCAAATTGTGAATGCCCACGTGCTCAAACAATTAAGAAAATCAGCATTGGTATTTAGTGCAAAAGCATTCTTTCAATGAATTTGACTATCGCTCGTATGCTGCGTTGCATGAACCTAGCACCGAGAAACCCTCATGCTACTAGGTTCTTAATTTTTAATTATCGACCAACCTAAATGGTATACATAAAAAACCAGCATGCTTTTCATCGCTTCATTCAGCATTTAAACACCTTTTATACACTCTACCCCCTCACCTGTTTAGGTTGTGTATTATTGATCGGTTTAGGGTTCATTTTTTTCATTTTTATTGTATGAAAAGCAATAAAAACTCACTAAAACATAAAGGTAGGGCTGAACTGAGGCTAAACCTCATACTTCATATCCCCCATACATCCACAAACATGAATCTTATTTTTCCTTAATTTTCGACACTCAAAATCCATTTTTCCCTTTTTTTTTTTCATTTTATCTATTTTTCTTATATTTTTTCGCAATATTAAATGACTGAAAATTAAAAATGAGTTGTGGGCTGTGGCCCTTAGGTAGATTTTCAGCAAAAACACAAATTTAGTTTGTGTGTCTTACTATATTTTCCATTGATATATCAAAAACACCCAATTTTTCCATATTTCGCATGTTTTACGGGTTTTACCCTATTAATTTCATCCACAACACTTATGATTTTCTGATTTTCTGAGCATAAACTGATCAAACTCATAGCAAAAAACATTATGATGCATAATTATCCCATGGGAACAAATATTCATGAAGCAAATTGCATAAAATATCAATTTTCTATATAAAAATGAGATTACCGTTCTTTGCGGGTTGCTGGTTTTTATTTGCCATATCTCGGGACTGATTTCCAACCACCATTAATGTCCATGACAGTCCACAATTAGCAATATTCATTCCTCTTGAACCACGGAGCAATCCGGTCTTCATTGGACAAGCATCTGTCATCCATTCTTCTTCTTCTTCTTCACCACATGAATTTGCCCTTAGAAGAGAGAGAGTGAGGAGAGAGAAAGACTGAAATCAGAGATCTTCATAGAGACCACCATTTGACGTGTGAAGACAGGCGATAAGATCAGCCAAGAGAGGAAAGATCAGCCCCATGATCGATTGTATAGGTTGCTTTCAGCCTACATACTCCATCTCCATCATGAGAGAGCGCAAAAAACGGCCGCCATGTTGCTCCACGTTTTTTCATCCCTCATTCTCTCTCCACGTTTTTTGCTTCATAAGGTGCATATTTTTTTTTTTTGGGGGGGGGGGGGGGGGGGGATCCAAACTCAAAAGGCATGCTCAATTTTGGCCTCCCAAGTGTCCACCTTTTTATATCTTGACCATTTTGTGGCCATTTCCCCGTCCGGACTCCGAATTGAGCTCTGAAAATTCTTGGGTGTCCGGCTTGACATCCTGCATTGGCCGATAACTCTTGTCAACCCGCAGATAGTCTGAAAAATTATGAAAAATCAACAAGTGTTGCTCGGGCACCTTTAAAGCACTTTGGCGCTTAAAATCGTCCTAGATCGAGCCGCCGCCTTCGACGTTGAATATTTTTCCCTTGATATTCGTAATTTTTAGCTATTTTTAAGTACTTATCGGCACCAAAATTTCGCTCTCATTGGCGACCACGGGATAGGGCGACTTAGTCCGTCGAACCCACGATAGATCTGCACAAAACAACCAAAGGAAGCATCAAGCTGATACAAAATAGATACATAGTAAACACAGTACAATGCTCACCCTACCCCCTGACAAAACCAAGGCATGACATCCACAAGGAGTAGGCCTAGCATGATATGATAAAAGATCCGAAGCTAGTCACTAACCAACTGCTCCAACACAGCCAAACTAAAAAGAACTTTCAAAGAGGTTGCCCTAAGTGGTGGTCTGAACTACCTACCTAACTAAGGACAACACAACTAGGAGCTCCTACTAGGCGAGGACTCCTATAGCCTGAGCAAGAAGTATTTGTTGTTTGCACATCTCTTCTTTTAGGGTTTTATTTTATTGACATACTCGTGCATGTAAAAAGGAGGGAGCTGAGCGTAGTGACCCAAGGAGAACAAGGCATCGGCCTCAAGACCTGTCTCGGTACCCAAGGACCTACCAAGCCCTCGCAAGGCGACACTTAATCATTTTCTGACGCTCACTTTTATTTTCGCTCCAACCTTCCTTATTTTCTTTTTCCAGCAAGAAGCCACCCCTAGGAAGACAAGGTATCGGCCCCGGGTCTGATTCGTCCCCAGGAACCTACCAAGCCTCCACGAGGCAATGATCAACTGCTCATAAATTTTTCTCTTGTCTTTTGTTTTTTTTTTTAATAGGGGCTAGAACCCCTTTTTACACACCTTTGTATATTTTTATTTTCTTTAAGAGAGTCGGGGTTTCTTTTCCTTTATCATCATTATTTTTCTTCTAGTAGGCTTCGCTAACTGCCTCACAACTAACAAGAACTCCTAGAACAGCTGCCTAGTAGGCTAGCAGAACAGGGTCACTAGGACTCCCTTCTAAAACATGTCTTTTAATGCCTGACAATATCGTTACAGGAGGCCATGACCACTCAGACCTCTCTCAAACATACTGAACCTAATCCTGGGACTTCATGCCTTGGACGCCGGTCCCCAATAAGAAACGAAAAACCCCTTAAAAAGTACACAAACACACATAACATACAAACCACAGTACTCATAAAGGAGAGATACCACCTGGATAGGGCCACAAGAAGCTTCCACGCAACAAAAGGCTCCTTCCAAGCGCTTCTTCAAACCTGTCTAGCACAAAACTCAAACAAGAAACCATTAACCGCACCTGCACTAAACAGACAACTGACCCTCTTGGCCTAATGAAATAAAGCATTCAAAACCTCACAACACTGGCCCTCTTGGCCTAATGAAATAAAGCATAGTAGCACCTACATATCCTTCCCTGGAATAGTGCAGATATACAATAACGTGCTCCTTTCCAAGGAGGAAAAACAGGCTCGTAGCCCTAAACTAAATGCATAAGGTTATGACCCATTCCTCCTGCATAGATAGCAAGAGGCGTACGCATGATATGTTGTCTAATCAACCTATGGGTCCCAGATAATAACGGCAGATTGGTCTCGGCTACTCTCTGCATCACCCATATCAACCATCGTCTGCCATATATGGCATGTTCTGATAACATTTCCCATAAGCGACTAGGTCCTATTTCATCATTGATAACAATATCTAGACTAGGACCACAATTAAAGAAGAGGTCTTCTTCATAAGCAAGATTTGCTAATGAATCCGCAAACTGATTCCAATAACGTGGAATCAGCTGAAAAGACACTCTCTCAAACTCCTCTAGTAGGGTCATAGCAGTCCGATGATACATACAGAGAATGGGATTCCGCACTGTATATGTCCCATCTAGTTGATTCAGGATCAACTGGGAATCCCCTTTTACTAACAATCGACGAATACCACCTTGTTTAGCAATATACAGTCCCATAATCAAGGCTTTATACTCTGCCATATTGTTAGTAAATCCTACCCCGAGATAAGCAGCTAACTTCATCGTCACTCTACATCGGGGATCTCAGATTACTACTCCAACACTTCCTTTTTTATTAGGGCCCCTGGACACTGTCAAAATATAATGTGTACGTCCATAATGGGTGTACACCGCCGGCCATGGCGAACTCCTCTATTCGTAATTATGATAATCAAAGTTTAGCATGTTGAGAGGATGAACTGACGACTCCATCCCACCTTCTTCATTGAACTCAACAGGGATACTTGTCAACAGTCGTAAGCAGTGATGGAAAAAGACTTTGATCTCCCACACAAAGGTTCTGTCTTCTTGCTCAATCACTTTATACCATTTGCTCCACCAGATGAGTTTCCCCTGATGGTATCTTTGCTCCAAATATGGGTGCTCCAAATAAGGGATTAACCAACCCATCCACCATATTTTAAGCTATTTTCCGCAGGTCTCAGATCATTCCTAGCATGGACCTACAATGCATTTTCTTTGTATTAGCATACTTAGAAATAATAAGGTTTAATCTTATTAAGATTAACCTTATTCTTAAACTCTACTCCCTGTAGATCAGCTAATAGGGCTATAGACTTATTCATCCCTAACCTGACGATTTTGTAGGGGCCATCCCATTTAGGTTCCAATTTTCTTGGGAACAGCTCCCTACGTGCATCGTGATACAAAACCAGTTGTCCTTTCTTAAAGGTGTACTTCTTCGCTTTTAGGTCATGCAATTGTTTCATTCGACGTTTAGCCACCTCTTGATGTAATAGGCTTTGCAACTTAATTTCATCTAGGTGTGCTAAAGTCGTGAATCGCTCTAATAGGGCGTCCTCATTATCCAAAGAATGGTTTATTATGAATCTAATTGTTGGCAACTCAATTTCTAAGGGTAAAACGCACTCCTCACCAAAAACTAGTTTGAACGGCGTGTGGCCAGTGGCTCGCTTGAACGTGGTATTATATGCCCATACCACCACATACAACTATTTGTCCCAGTCTCGTTTCTTCTCAGAGACTATCTTGGACAAGATACCCACAAGCTATTTATTAGTACTTTCAACTTGTCCATTTGCTTGCGGATTATAAGGAGTCATTTTATTGTGCTTGATTTGCCAAGCCTCAGTCAAGCTTTTGATCAACTTATTCAGGAAATGGGTTCCACGGTCCGACACCAATTCTTTCGGGGGACCAAAACGGCATATTATCTGCTCTAAAAGGAAACTAGCAGTTTCTTTAGCATCATCTTTCCTTGTTGCACATGCTTCTAACCACTTTGTGAAGTAGTCAGTTGCTACAATAATATACCTCTTTTGCGCAGTCAACGACGGAGTAATAGGACCCACAAAGTCTATTCCCCACTTCTCAAATGGAAGTATCGCCATAATAGGGGTGAGTGGTCTTTTCCTATTCTCTTGACTATCATGTCGTTGACAAATATCGCATCTCTTAACATACGCGAACGCATCCTGAAAGATGGCAGGCCACCAGTAACCTGCTCTTAAAGCCTTTTGTGCTGTAAGCCGTCCAGCAAAATGACCTCCGCAAGCGAAATCATGGCACTCTTCCAAAATGAATGGCACCTTGTTAGGCATCACATATCGGCAATAGATATCATCAACCCCTTGCCGATATAATGTACCTGCGATCAAGGCAAACTTTAATGCCTACTACTTAATTTTCCTTCCCTCAGCTTTAGATAGTTCGGATCCAGCCTCTCCTGTCGATAAATAATGCGTTATTGCAGCATACTAGGAGGGAATAGATGCCGTATCTATTTTAAATAACAACTCCATGTCACTACTTTTAGCCTGCATAGATTCTTTCGGCTCCCCAAAGTCCACAAGGCATTCCACGATGCCTTGCAACCTTGGTGGCTTACTCCTGATTTCATAATCAAACTCCTGCAAAGTGATTAACCACTTCGCTAGACGATCAAGCGGCTGCAGCTTATTCATCAATAATCGAAGCCCCTCCGCCTTCGTATAAAGCACAACTTTCTCATAGAGAATATAATGCCTGAATTTCTTGGTCCCAAATACCATCGCAAGACACAACTTCTCCATGTAGGTATAATTGATCTCGGATACCCCCAGCTTCCGGCTAGCAAAAGCAATCGGGTGATACCACTTTTCTTCCCAAATTTGGGCTAAACAGCAACTTATTCTATGCATGGTGGCTGCTAAAAATATATAAAATACCTCACCTCTTTTAGGTGCTTTTAAAACGGGAGCTTTTACCAGCTCCTGCTTCACATCCTCGAAAGCTACCTTACAAGGGTCGCTCCATACAAACAAACAGCTAAAGAACAATAGATTTGTAAGCGGCAACGTTCTTTCTGCCAATGCGTTTATGAATCTACGGTAATAACCAACCGAGCACAGAAAGCTATAAACTTCTTTCGAAGTGCATTGTGGACCCATGGCAACTATGACTTTGACCTTCTCGGGATTTGTCACAATTCCTCCCGAACTGACCACATGGCCCAGCAAGAGCCCATAAGATACACCAAAAACACACTTCCATGGGTTTAGAGCGATGCAAAATTTCCTACACCACTCAAAACATTTTCGCGAAATAATCAATTGCCTTTCTCTCACGATGGCGGCCCCTAAGTCATCAATAAACACCTTCAACTCTTCAGGGGATATGTCACCGAATGTCTTATTTGCTGTTCGTTGCCACGAACCAAGCACATTGCATAAACCAAAGGCCATCACATGGTACGCAAAAGTACCAAAGACAGTAATAAAAGTTGTTTTCAACTTGTCTTCTTCTGCAATTGCCATCTGGTTATATCCTGCAAAGCAATCCATAAACAAGCATATCTCCCTACCCGCTAATTGATCCAAAATCTAGTCAATAAACGGAAACGGGTAGTAATCTTTAACTGTCTGCTTATTTAGCTCTCTAAAATCTACACATAATCGGATTTGTTTATTTTTCTTCTTTCTGATCACAACTGGCGAACACCAATCCGTGTGTTGCACAAGAAAAATCAAACCCGCTCTCCAAAGCTTCTGTACCTCTTCAAACAGCCCATCCCTCAGTTCAAAAGGCATACGCCTTACTTTCTGTTGTACAGGGTGGCTTCCTTCCTTCAACAGAATTATATGAACAACCAGGCTGGGAGGAATGCCTCTCAACTCATCATAACTTCAAGCAAAGATATTGCGGAATTCTTGAATCAAGGACACATAGTCCTCCCTTTCTACTGAACTGAGCATAGAACCTAATTTAATTGGCCACGAATCATCAGGCGTACCAAGGTCCAACTCAATCACATCCACATCTCTTATACGATCTTGGGCCTCTATCGGCTTGTTCATAGTGATCTGGTAGATGTCTTCCGTGGTGGATCCCTCTTTGGACTCATCACTCGATGATGTCTCACTGCAGATAAATCCTCTAATGTCTCCAATTCTGTGGAAGATAGAGAAGCTCTCTCACTCTGCGGTGGAGACTCAGGATAGGCATCAATCACCACGCGCTAGGCACCTCTGCCAAATATCAGTCAACCGGCGGGTATATCCACTTGGCAGTCCGCTTGCAAGATCCAAGGTCGTCTAAGTAATACTTGGTAACTTGGATGCCCTTCAAAACGAATCACCCTAAAGTCCAACAGACATTCTACATTTGCAACAGTGACATGGACCTTAGTAATGCAGCCTTCCGGCTATCTCAAACTATCATCCGCCATTCTGAGAATTGTGGAGGTATCTTTCTGGATCGCAAGACCCAACCTTTCCATTATTTCAGAACTCATAATGTTAATAGATGATCCTGTGCCGACAATGGTGTAATCTACTAATATCCCATCGACATAGACTGCAACCCTTGGGCAATGCTTCTCAGCATGCTCGAACTAGTCATCACCAACTCGCGCAATACCCAAAGGTTCTACGATATACCCGGTATGCACGATCTTTCTAAATTCCTTGCGTACTCCTGGGGAAAGCTTAATAATCTATAAAAGGTTCACATCTAGCTTGACTTCGCAAAGAGAGCTCGCCAAATCGAATTCATGATAGTTCGGCAAGTTCGCTTTTCATGCCAAAACCATCCGCTCTTTAGGTCACTGAACCGGCTTTATTGCCTCTTTTTTAACTTTCACCTTCTTCCTCGATGGTTCCTTATCCTTCTTAACATCGGCTTTACTCTCCATGGGCTTCAGAGGTCCCCCCTCCATGGCATGATCCAAAACTTGTGTTCCTTTGTCACCCTGTTTAGGGTTTCCGTCGACAAGCTTATCCTTATCGGCCTCTCTACCCTTTTGACCTCTTGTAAGGACAACTCACAGATTAGAGGTTTCAGCGTCATTAACGTGCATAGCCTCAATCAAACTAACCCCACTACCACTAGGCATCTCCTCCATTGTAGTCTTTGGTCGTTGGAGTATTTGCTTAGGTCCGTCTTCTCGCTGGGAATCATTTCCTTGTGCACGATAATTAACAAGCCATGGTTGCCGACTACCTCGCTAAAGGAAACTAATCTTACTCAAGCAAGTGGTTGTTAAATGGCCGGATTTTCCACAGATGTCACACTTGACATTTGGGCAATTTCGTAGATAATTTTGCCCACCACACCATTTGCAGCTAAACCTCGAAGGTGCACCCTCATCTAGGTATCTACTTCCTATCAAATTTTGTTGTTTTTTAAGAAAGTTGACATCAACGACTATTTGCCGATACTGCTCCGTAATCATGTCAGTATAATGCTTCATCATGTCCTTAACCTCGCCAAGAACATTGGAAGTGCTCGACTCGTAGCCTTGACCATTACCTTGTCATTTCATCGGCCTAACAACTCGATTAGGCACTGGTTGTTGAACCACAGGCATGGTATTAGGATTAATTGCCTGGCCTCCACCATTTGGAGCCATTTGACTGCCCGTAGGCATCAACATGCTAGGGGGAGCTGGTAATAAAGGCACATTCTACATCATGTTCCCTCTCCCATTAGGATTAACCATCGTTATCCCTTGGCTACTACTGCCATTGGCCGTCGCCATATTATTTCCAAATGCTAGACCCATATTCGAATTGCCTCAAGAGGCATAGGCTACTTGTAGTCGGGATTCCACTTATTATGCTCGTGTAATGGCAGTATCTATATCCCCCAAAGGGACACTACTCAACTGCAACTGGATATTAAAGTCCAAACCATGCAGAAAATATTGCAATTGGGCAGTTTCGGGGATAGGAATAGAGGTGTCCAACTTACGGAAAACCTCTTTTAGTTTCTTCGTATAAGCACGAATATCCTCGTGTGGTTCTTGGCGGGTCACGTAGAGTACACGCAACCAATATTGCCCACCCCTTTCAGCGGCAAACTCCCTTTGAAAAGCTCCATTAAATGAATCAATATTCAATATGGTTCCGGCTTCTAAGCCATGATACCATATGGCAGCTCTTCCTTTGAGAGTCATGTTGAATAACATCATTAAATGTCCTTCTTCTTGGATGTGATAATTAAACATCAGCTTTTGAAACTCCCTGATGTGGAGTTCCGCATCTTCCTCAACTAGCCCATTAAAAATGGGTAGCGGGTAACCTAGACCGGTAAATCCGTCGTTCTTGCAGGAATTGCAATGGGTTGTGCCATGAGGGAAATTGGATTTGCACTAGAAATAGGGGACAGTGGGGTTACACCTCCTGCACTTGATGTAGACTGCCTTATGGAAGAAAGGGGAGCACTAGAGCTTCCACTTTCTCCTAACTTATTGCTTGTGGCACCAAGACCACTAGATCCACTCCCTCGTAAGGGTTCAGCACTGCTACGCTTAGGGAAATACCTCCTAAGAATTTCAACACATCGCCTAGCTCTTTCGTCTCTCTCTTGCTTTTGGATTTCAGCTAGACGATGCTTATCGATGAATAACGGATCAATCTCAGTATCATTTGGCATAAACTACTAACTGGTCCCTAGACAACCAGGATTCGAGGGCCGCCACTTCTAAGTGGCTCCCGGCAGACGCACCACTGATGGGACCTGAAACGGGCCGGCACTGGCTCATGCACTAGCCGAACCTCTATCATACGCTCAACAACCCTACTGCCTCGCGGCCAGGAGCGTTGATGACACATACATAATACATTGCCTTCCTAAACATCTTGCGTTTGTATCATGTCTCATAGTCCAACTCTAACCCAATTAACACTCCTTAGAGAGATTCTTAGCACATTGCCAAATAGCACGAAGTACAAACATAGGAGGTCCTCCCATGGCTAACTACCGCCACCTCACTACGACTCTCCTACACCTTGGGGATTGGCCCCTCGATGCGTCGCTAAACATATATAACACAATATCGCACACATTTTCACTCAAGGTACCAATTGATCGTATCCAGGATTGTACCTTACCTCACTCTCTTTCCCCTAGACCCAATGCCTAGCCTGCAGCTTGGACAACCTTACTCACTCAACGTTGGTCATGTTCCTCTAGAAAGCAATTGCCATGTATCCAGGAGATATTGTCTGATACCTTTTAAATTTCTTTATGATTCATGTAAATTATGAATACCCACAAGCTCAAACAATTAAGAAAATCAGCATTGGTATTTAGTGCAAAAGCATTCTTTCAATGAATTTGACTATCGCTCGTATGCTGCGTTGCATGAACCTAGCATCGACAAACCCTCGTGCTTCTAGGTTCTTAATTTTTAATTATTGACCAACCTAAATAGTATGCATAAAAAACTAGCAGACTTTCCATCATTTCATTCAACATTTAAACACCTTTTATACACTCTACCCCCTCACCCATTTAGGTTGTGCATTATTGATCAGTTTAGGGTTCATTTTCTCCATTTTTATTGTATGAAAAGTAATAAAGACTCACTAAAACATAAAGGTAGGGCTGAACTGAGACTAAACCTCATACTTTAGACCCCCCCATACATCCACAAACATGAATCTTATTTTTTCTTAATTTTTCACACTCAAAATCTATTTTTCCCTTATTTTTCCCCATTTTATCTATTTTTCTTGTATTTTTCCACAATATTAAATGACTGAAAATTCAAAATGAGTTGTGGGCTATGGCCCTTAGGTTCATTTGCAGCAAAAACACAAATTTAGTTTGTGTGTCTTACTATATTTTCTATTGATATATCAAAAACACCCAATGTCTCCATATTTCGCGTGTTTTACGGGTTTTACCCTATTAATTTCATCCACAACACTTATGATTTTCTGATTTTCTGAGCATAAACTGATCAAACTCATAGCAAATAACATTATGATGCATAATCATCCCATGGGAACAAATATTCATGAAGCAAATTGCATAAAATATCATTTTTCTTTGTAAAAATGAGATTACCGTTCTTTGCGGGTTGCGGGTTTTTATTTGCCATATCTCGGGACCGATTTCCAGCCACCATTAATATCCATGACAGTCCACAATCAGCAATCTTCATTCCTCTTGAACCACGGAGCAATCCGGTCTTCATTGGACAATTATCTGTCATCCATTCTTCTTCTTCTTCTTCACCACATGAATCTGCCCTTAGAAGAGAGAGAGGGAGGAGAGAGAAAGACTGAAATCAGAGATCTTCATATACACTACCATTTGACGCGCGAAGACAGGCGATAAGATCAGCCAAGAGAGGGAAGATCAGCCCCATGATCGATTGTATGGGTTGCTTTCAGCCTGCATACTCCATCTCCATCATGAGAGGGCGCAAAAAACGGTCGCCATGTTGCTCCACGTTTTTTCATCCCTCATTCTCTCTCCATGTTTTTTGCTTCATAAGGTGCATAATTTTTTTTTTTTTGGGGGGGGAGGGGGGGGCGGGGGTTCCAAACTCAAAAGGCATGCTCAATTTTGGCCTCCCAAGTGTCCACCTTTTCATATCTTTACCATTTTGTGGTCATTTCCCCATCCGGACTCCGAATTGAGCTCTGAAAATTCATGGGCGTCCGGCTTGACATCGTGCATTGGCCGGTAACTCTTGTCAACCTGCACGACAGTCTGAAAAATTATGAAAAATCAACAAGTGTCGCTCGGACGCCTTTAAAGCACTTTGGCACTTAAAATCGTCCTAGATCGAGCCGCCACCTTCGACGTTGAATATTTTTTCCTTGATATTTGTAATTTTTAGCTATTTTTAAGCACTTCTTGGCACCTAAATTCATTTCTCACTATTACTGCCTCTCCCTCCAGGCTTTGAACCTGAAGCATTAAGTGATTTCCTTGAATTAGTTCCTTGATCAAAGAGTATTTAAGTACAAGCATGAACATTTCGGAGGTCGTTTATACGACCGACTACTAAGGTGTGACTTCTTTCTTTCCGGATGCTCCTAGCACCCGATCTTGGGTCTTTTCGCGACTTGGCGAGATCCCAATAATTTCAAACAAGATATGCAATCAAATGGTCTTGGTAAGTTGACTTATACTTGCCCTTTTCCCTTGGGTTTTACCTTAGGGTATCTTAGTCCCTAACCCAAGCATTAGCTGATCAGTCAAGGCAACGAACATGCCTTATCCACAACCCAACCTAGGGTCTTTTAATCTCTAATTTCAACCAAGCTCAATTAACACACATGGCAACACATGATTCTTTATTTAGACTTTCAAGATGCAATCTAGATGCATGCGATCGTTCCAATTTTCTTAGTGTGGTTCTATGCAGGATTTCCCAATCAACCTTAACCATCATGCACATTGTGCGTTTAGTATAGTTGTACCTCCTAAACGACCTTTATCTCTCTTTATTCCTAGCAACGAATACTTATTTCTAATGCATCGGAACACATGTGACTTGTATCTATGAAAGTCTAGGGTTTTGTCTAACGATGCAAGTGCATCTCATGAATAGAAATTAACATTTCATGTGTTTCTTTTAACCACAATGCGAAACGTGAATTCTAAATGACTATTCATGCACTGAACTAGTTAAAAAGCTATCATTTTATGTGGAGTAAGGCGATAACCTTATCATTTTATGTGAGTAAAAGCTATCATTTCTTGTGAGGTAGGGCGATAACCTTATCATTTTATGTGAATTCCAAACTCTTCTATTCGTGCATGCAACTTAGTTCTTAGAGTAAACAAAACCCTAAGACTCGTTCATATTCCATGCACGTCACAAACCATTTAATCTCTTCCACGAGTAATAATACTTAATTAATTTTAAAGCTTATAACATGGGCTTGATTCATGTGTGCCGCGTTGGTTGTTCCGCTCGCTCCTCCAGCATTACTGGTGGCTTGGGCGCCTAGCTTCCCGCGACTTTCTTCTTGAGCCATTTGCCTCACGGAGAATGGGCAGTCGAGACCTTGACGGGTTTCGGGTTGACAGGTTTGGAAGAAAAGACCACTGGATGGGGTCCTTTGCCGAGAGAGTGGTTTGGGTGTGGCTTGTTGCGGTTACCAACTCCCACTCCCTCTCCTTCTTTCTTTCTCCCTCTCTCTCTTCTTCTTGTTTTCTTCTCCTTCTCTCTCCCTCTCTTCTTCTCCACTTATTCTCCTACTCTCTCTCTCTCTCTCTCTCTCTCTCTCTCTTCCTCTCCTTCTCCCACTTCTTTTCTCCTTCTTCTCCTTCCCTCTCTTTCTCTTCCTCTTCTCTTCTTTTCTCCTTCTACTCTTCTTCTTCTTCTACTTCTCTCCCTCTCTCTCTCCCTCTCTTCTTCTCCACTTATTCTCCTACTCTCTCTCTCTCTCTCTCTTCCTCTCCTTCTCCCACTTCTTTTCTCCTTCTTCTCCTTCCCTCTCTTTCTCTTCCTCTTCTCTTCTTTTCTCCTTCTACTCTTCTTCTTCTTCTACTTCTCTCCCTCTCTCTCTCCCTCTCTTCTTCTCCACTTATTCTCCTACTCTCTCTCTCTCTCTCTCTCTCTCTCTCTCTCTCTCCTTCTCCCACTTCTTTTCTCCTTCTACTCCTTCCCTCTCTTTCTCTTTCTCTTCTCTTATTTTCTCCTTCTACTCTTCTTCTTCTTCTACTACTACTACTTCTCTCCTCTCTCCCTCTACCTCTTCTTCTTCTTCTTCTACCTCTCTCCCTCTACTTCCTCTTCCTCTACCTCTCTCCTACTCCTTCTCTTCTTCTACTTCTCTCTCTCTATTTCCCTCTCCCCGCTCCTTTTCCTCTCTCCTTCCCCTTCTCTCCCTCTTCTTTTTTCTCCTCACTTCTTCTTTTTCTCTCCTCACTCCTTCTCTCCCACTTCTCCTCCTCTCTCCCTCTCCTCTTCTCTCCCACTCCTCCTTCTTCTCTCCCACTTCTTCTATTCTCTCTGTCCCTCCTTTTTTTTCTTCCCTCTCCTCACTCCTTCTCCTTCACTCCTCCTTCTCTTCTCTCTCTCCCTCCTCCTTCTTCCCTCACCTCACTCCTTCTCCCCTCACTGCCCGAACCAGTGGCAATCAAGGAGGTGGTGGCTTTGCTTGGAGGACCCCAGGGAGGGTCCTGTGGAGACTAGTAAACGGGGGGAAAAGGTTGACTATAGTTGTAGGCCCAGAGCCGTTTCCGCAAACAAACGGGGGGGGAAAATGCCCAGTCGGAGATCCCAGTAGCGCCGCCAGCAAGGAGAGGGGGAGAACCTTCTGTCGGAGGCCCAAAGGCCCTGCACGACTGCTCACGAAGGGGGTTGACGTAAGGGAGGGGGGCCCGTAGCCTTTGACGGCCGTCAAGCGAGGCAGAGCTGATAGGGGGGAAAGGGTGGCGATGTGGACTAGCGTAGCCTCCTCTCTCTTTTTTCTTCGGGAGGGGAGAAGCCTCCCCTTATATAGGGGAGGGGAGGAGGTAGGTGGCATGGCTACCCCTCCCACCTGGAGGTTGCATGCCTCCCTCCCATCATCCACCACTCCCACTCTCTCTCCCCCTCCCCCGACGTGTTGTCGGCGAGGAGAGAGGGGGGAGTAAAAAATTTTGAACTGGTGATATATTTTAAAAAAATTCCCTTGAAATTAAGAAGAAAGGGGGGTTCCTATGGGATGTCACAAGGTTTGTTACCTAGGTTCTCTCGAGTCCACTTTGCAATAGAAGGTTCCGATCATAACCCATAAGGATCAGCCTAAATCTAGGTTTCTAGAGTCAACCAGGGTTATCTATCAATTCATCCGATATCGCTCTTCAAGATCGCCCAAATTGAAGTTGGCCCATGTCGCACTTGATTCAAAGAGAGTGGAAAATGAAGGGGAGTGTAACACATCAACCCCTCTTCCTGTAGGGCATAATCTCACTCCACTCACTTAAAACGACATGAAATCAGGGTTCTATTTAATCTTCTAGTCGTCCAACACTTAATTTCTAGTTAACACATTTTGAAGAAGCTCTCAGCTCATCAAGACCACTTTGCCTTAGGGCAAATCCATCAAAGATCTCATCCTTCTGCTTTCCTCTATGGATCATTTTTAGTTAACTTATTACCTATCACACTTATGTTTCAATACATAAAGGCATCTTTCTTAATTGAACTTTTAGGGTACTAGGTTCATTCATGTAACTTAAAATCACAACATTGAAATAGAAGAAAATAATCCTTTATCAAATAGTCTTTATTTATCTTGAAGGATCGTATTACAAATTTCTCCTTCCATCCATATGAAAGTAACAACTAGAAGGTTTAATTTTCACCAAGATTTGGACAACCCTTGACTAGAAATAGGGCTATCAATAAGTCCATTTGTAGTTACATAGGGTTAGAGCTAGTTCCTAAGTGAATAAAGGATTTACTAGCCAGAGCCCCCTTGTCACTCTTACCACCTCTTACCTAACATTGTACCTACAGAGTGACCTCTCACCATCGGGGCCAGGTAGACTGAGCTCTTTGAGGCAGTAAAACAAACCCCCTTGATGTAGGGTTCTACAACTAGCCTTAGGGGAGGTCTAGTGCAATACTTTCTTTTAACTTATTGTATATAGATCTAATTAGAATCCCCTAAATCTATGTAATACAAACATTTCCTTCCTAGTGGATCAAGTTGTTCTTGGTACACACTGTTGAAATCACAAATAGGATTGAAATCACAAATAAGATTTACCCTAGTAGAAAATCTTTTCAACATTCCTTTGGTCCTCTCTTCCCCTTGGGAGTTACTAGGAGTTCTCAAGCTAATAACTTTAATCGTCTTTTCCTTATCTTACTAGAAAAGTGAATAATCAATTCTTTCAGTGATTAGGATTTTATTTGGACAACCACTTTAGCTTAGATTCATCTGTCAAAGATTGGATAACCAATTTATCAAGGGTTTCTTGCAATGGTTTGGTTGAGAAGCATTTTTACGCCTTGATAAAAAGAATAATAAGTCTTTGACTTATTTTGGGTAAAACTATCCAAGACCTTGAGGATCTTTCTATATGTGTAATTCATGTAGAGGTTGCCACTAAATGGTTTCTTTAATGTTAAAAAGTTGTCATATTCCCTAGAGGATCTCCTATCTAAGTCTTTAGAATTTTGAGGGAAAACTCAATGGATCCTTCCATCAGTTCCCTCCTGGCAAGGATCATACGACCATGCCCTTGTTACGTCTATCCTATCTACTTTAGGGCTTTCATATGAGTTTAAGTTAAACAGAAATATTAGATTTAAGTGTCTAAGGACTCTTATAAAAGAAGCTAACTTGTTCATATTTATTTTAATTATGAAGTAAGAATTAACTCGTTGAAGATTATTTCTTAATTTTCAATTGCCATCGGATGGAGTAAGGAGTTTATGAAATTGATGATTACTTAGCAAAGGATCCAGTAGATAAAAATCTAAGTATTTAATTTGTTTTTCAACAAGGTAACAAGTTTATTTATTTTTCGTAACATTATGTTAGGATGCCTAAATAAAGTAAATTTCCCTTTCCTTTCTCTAGATAATCTAAGACACTTCAAATCTCAATAAGTTTATTTTAACTAATTTGAGGGTTTATGCAAAAAAAGCAAGTTTGATTTTTTAAGGGATTGTTTATTCCTAAGTTAAAACAATCTAACTAAGTGGATTTCTCTTTTCTTAATCCTAAATTTAAGACTTTTCCTATTGGTTCATTCCTTTACTTATCCATAAAAAAAGAAGTAATTTAAGTTGTCTTACTGAAGCTACAACTTACTTTTATTTTAGCATAAATAATTCCAAGCTTCCTTTTCCAATTTATAATTTTCTTTAATCAAATAATCCTAGAGTATTTTTTCGTTCCTCTATGCATCAAAATTATTTCCTAAATCCTCTATTTTTATCTAGAAATGTAATCTTTTAATGATAAAAGAAGGTATTATTTCATCTTCCTTCAATCACCTAGATTAACAATGAGAGAACCTAGGATTGATTGATTAGCATTGGGGTATTATCCATGGTTGTGATTCCAGTTGCAACTCCAACACTTCCAACTCTAGAGCTTCACTTCTTTGGGGCCATCGTTTGGATGGATATCTCCTTACACATGATGCTTCTAATTTTAGTTGTCTTGATGATGCCATGTCTAGCTTTACGCAGCTAGGATGGAGATGATGGCCTTCACAAGAGTTGAGAGAGATTCCACAAGAGGTGAAGGGTCTTCTCAAAAGGATGGGCCTTTGGGATGATGGAACTTTTAAAATGATAGCCTTTGAGATGATGGGGTTCGAGCTGATAGCTTATTTTTTCTCTCCTCTCTTCCTCTCTATCTCATTCTCTTCTTGTCTACTCTCTCTCTCTATACTCTTCTTCTCTTAGACCTCTCTCTCTCTCTCTCTCTCTCTCTCTCTCTCCATCTACTTCTTCTCTCTCCCTCTCCCCCTATCTCTTCACACACACACACACTCTGTGTGTGTGTGTGTGTGTGTGTGTGTGTGTGTGTGTGTGTGTGTGTGTGTGTGTGTGTGTGTGTGTGTGTGTGTGTGTGTGTGTGTGCTTGCATGCGTGTGTGCATGCATGTGTGTGTGTGTGTGTGTGTGCGTGTGTTCAGTGGCCAAAGACTCTAGCATCAAGGTGTAGATTAAGGATTTTATAGTCTTACAAAGGGGGGATAGTAGCCCTTCGCTCCCTCGACTTTTCAATCGCACTGTGAGCTCTTTCCCTCTCTTGTTGCCCTCTAGGCTACCTACAATGACCATGCACTTGGAGTTGTTCAATAATTTGATGGTGGGATGGAAAAAGGATTAGTCAAGGAATTGAGAAGGCAGTGTTTACTTTGATGTTGCTAGGAGGGCGTCATTGATGACAAGGCTCCCCATTGATTTACAACAGCCCATAAAGATTCAAGTAGCCAATGGTGAAGAGAAAATTAGCACTTAGATGTGTCCACAGGTTCACATACAGTTGGCTAAAAACTATGAAGCAAAAGTGAACTTGATTATCTTAAAAATGGGACACATAGATGTGGTACTTAGGTGTGATTGGTTGAGGACTTTGGGAAGAATTATTGTGAATTTTTTGCTATTGTTCGTTGAGTTTGACACTAATGGATAGCATATCCATAGACTAAAGGGAATTCATACTAAGTCACATTTTCATCTTATTACCGTTAAGTAACTAAAGAAGGAATACAAAAGTTTTGCTCAAATCTTTGTATTATACTTCAATAAAGAGGTAGTAGATCAATCCAGGGAATTAGCTAATAATTCAATATTGAAAGCTCTGCTTGAGGAGTATAGGGATTGTTTTAGGTGCCTACAACACTCTCTCCCAGGAGAGTATTAGATCACATTATTGACCTAGAGCCTCACTCCAAGCCAGTCAATAAGCCACCCTATAGATTATCGAAAGGTGAGTGTGAGAAAGTGGCCAAGCAAATCAAGGAGCTTTTAGAGGTGGGTTTCATTGAGCCTAGTTCTTCACCGGTATGCTTCACCTACCTTGTAAGAAAAGAAGAAGGATAGTTCTTTCAGAATATATATAGATTACAGAGATCTAAACAAGATCATAGTGAAGGACAAGTGTCCCTATTCTCAAAGTGGATGATTTTCTTGATAAGCTCAAGGGGGCTAGATTCTTTATGAAGATTGACTTGAGGTCAGGTTATCATCAGATCCATATGCAAGGGAGTGATGAGGTTTCAAACAGCCTTTAAAATTGATAATGGATTATACTATTTCTTGGTGATGCCATTTGGGCTAATAGCCACCTTCTAGAGTCTGATGAAAAAAATATTGAAACCTTTCCTCTTCAAGTTTGTTTTAGTGTTCTTTGATGAAATACGCATTTATAGAGGAAGACATTGGAGAACTATCTTTCACATATAAAAAATATATTTGATGTGTTCAAACACCACAAACTCTTTGCTAAGGAGATGAAATGTTCATTCATGCAGATAGAGATGGAGTACTTGGGCCATATTGTTAATGAGAAAGGATCTAAGTTGACTCTAAGAAGGTGCAATGTACCAGAAATTGGCCAACACCCACAAATAGTACTTCTCTTAGAGGATTTCTTGGTCTATCATCATTCAGCTCCTTTAATGACATGTTTAAAAAATAAGCTTTGTTTTGGGATGCCATTGCATATATAAGTCTCAATCAGTTAAAGGAACTCCTTACTTCTGCTCCTATCATAGTATGCCCCTTGAGAAGGTCACTCGTGAATATATATGTGCATCACGTGGGTTCAAAATAAGATATTTTTAAAATAACATTTTTATACATTTTTTACATGCAAAAAGATGTAATATAAATGGATTATTTACAGATTTAATGGAAAAGAGTTATACTTTATTCAAGAAAAATTCACAGATAAGGATATTTATAAATAGACCTTGAATGCACGTGATGTAGAGGATATACATATAGTGACTCCCCTAGACTTTTCTATGGTAAAGACATAGAGACTGTGTTGTTATAGGAGCATGGAGTCATTACCTTTCAGAGTCACAAGCTCATAAATAAAGAGATGGCTATGAATGTGTATGACTAACAGATGTTGGCTATACTTCATGCGATCAAGAATTGACATCTTTACTTATGGTAACCAAGATTTTGGTCAAGAGTGATCATATGGACCTTAAGAAATGCTTTCTTACTTAATCTAACCTCACCCCTAAGCAGCATAGGTGAATGGCCATCCTACAAAACTATGATTTTGACATCACACATACATAGGGCAAGGATAATATATTGGTTGATTCTCTTTCTAGGATGTGGGCATGCAAAGTTTCAACCACAAGTGAGCTTTATAATGACTGGTTTGAAGAGCTATATCAAGCTTACCTTTTGGATGATGAGCTCAACTATACCTTTCAAAAATTATAACAAGGATTAATGGAGGAAAACTCATAATTTCATCTTAATAATGGTCTCATTTGGCTCAATTACAAGATTTTCGTTTATTCTTCTTTCTGAAATTTATAGAGGAGATGCATTCTTTGCCTACAACTAGACACTTAGGCGTGTTTGATCCATGATAAAATTAGTAAATGCTTTCTATAGAAGAGATTGTGAAAATATGTGAAGGATTACGTCATGAAGAATATTTCATGCCAACAAAATAAGAACAATGCTCATAAATCAGGTGGTTTGTTGTAACCATTACTCATTCCTAAACGAAAGTGAACACATATGACCATGGATTTTATTATTGGCTTGCCTATGACTAAAAAGGGATGGAACAATATCTATGTGGTGGTGGATAGACCCACCAAGATAGCCCATTTTATTCCCACAAAGACTTAGTTCACTGCATCACAAGTGGCTAGTTGGTTCATGGAGCACATCTTTAAATTACATGGATTACCATAAGTGATTGTGCATGATAGGGACTCTATTAACTCGAGGATACTAAGTTGGCTTCCTCTATAGCCTATTATCCACATAAAGTGATGGTGGCCAGATAGAAAGGGTCAATAAGTGGCCAGAGACCTACCTTTTGATTTTTCTATCATGATGTATAGCATACACGAGACTCCTCGTTACACTTGACTGAGTGTGCTTATAATAATTTTACATATGTTAGTATTGGATTTTCTCCCTTTGAGGCATTGTACAGTTACAAAGTACCCAATCATCATGGGAAAGAAGAATTGGAGAGAACACATATCCTTCTTCAACAGTATAAAGTGAATCTTAGGAAAGCCTAAAAGTAGATGAAGACGTATGATGCTGATGAGAATATGCATCCTATCAAGTTTCAAGAACAAGAGTTGGTTTTGCTAAAAAGTACCCAAGTCTCATTATTCTACCTTGAAAGATAGTTTTGTTAACAAGCTTTCTCACAAATTAATTTATGGACCATACAAGATATTAAAGCGATAGGATACTTGGCATACAGACTGGAACTACCCTCTTCTACTATGATTCGTAATGTGTTTCATGCCAATCAACTCAAACTATTTTATGGCACCTAGGTTGATACAATAGATGAGCTACCTCCCATTGATGAAGAAGGTATAATACAATACATCCATAAGGAGATCATATGATAGCATGAGAATAATATTTACTCCAAGTCTATCATTGAGTACTTGGTTAAGTGGACAGGATTACCACACGAGGAATCTTCTTGGAGGCTTGATTCTATTTTGGATGAGTTTCCCTATCTTCAAGATGATTTAGTGGTTGAAGCATTGCCTCAGCCAAGTTACTCATGAATATATGTGTGCATCACGTGGGTTCAAAATAAGGTATTTTTAAAATACATTTTTGATACATTTTTTACATACATAAGGGTGTAATATAAAGGGGTTATTTATAGATTGAATAGAAAAGGGTTATGTTTTATTCAGGAAAAATCCACAGGTAAGGATATTTATAATAGGCCTTGAACGCACATGATATAGAGGATATACACATAGTAACTTCCCCGAGAGCATAGCTCTAGTTGGTATAGATTGGGTACAGACAAGACCTAGACATCAGTCTATTGTAGAATATATTTTATTCTATCATAATTTTAGCAAAGTGCCACCTACATACAACCAAAGTACTCTTTAAGAGCTTCGTATCAATGTGCAATATGCCCCATTTTGACTAATCTTTTAAAGAGTTATGGCAATGTTTATCCAATAGGACATGTTATTATAGTATGCTATCTATAACTGCAGGGATCTTTTCTTGAAGATTTAAAGTCTCAAATTTTCTCTTGAAGACATTCAAATGCCATACATTGCAAAGACTTCTATTTGTGTCTTCATCTCAAACTTTTCTCATTTATTTCCTATCATATGTATGGCTATAAACCAAAGTAGTACTTTGTTATGTCCATACTCTTCACCATTGTAATAACTTTTCAATTTTTTTAAAATGGGAAAAATCTGCTAGGAGGGGATGGATTGTAAGAAGCTAGGAAGTGATACTATTTTAGTATGATTTATTAAATAATATAATCTTACACTAACATAGCTATATACGGTGTTGAGACTTGTAATTCTTCACCGATTCATAAATACATATTACAATCTCTTCATCTTACCTTCTCTCACAACTTTCATGTCTTCTCTCATCTCTCTCAACTTTCATGTCTTCTCTCACCTCTCTCCTATCTTTCTAGTCTTTCTCTCTCCTCATCACTCATTCTCTCTTCTCTTTTCTCTCTCTTTTTCATGCTCTTCTCTCACCTCTAAGTCCTCTTCTTGACACTTTTAGCCTTAATGTAAAAAAAATTAATTATTATAAATTATTAACTCGCACACATTTAGAGTTTGTTACATTAATAGTCTGTAATGTCACACTTGACTTTCATAAATATGAACTCAGTGTTTATCATTTTCCCAATTGATAAATTTTGAAACTTTTTCATATACAAAGAATCAAAAACTTGTAATTTTTTTCATTTAATGCTTGTCATTTAATGTTTGTACAAATGAGATTACATATAGGTTTTAATCAAATAGGTTGCAAAATAGCATTGGGAGTACTCTCTTGGTTAAGGTGGTGTATAAGGCATTCTAAATATATTGTATAAGACTTTAGGAATAAGGGTATTGTTGTTAGGACACTTATTGTTGAGAATCATTTGTTATACTAGACAAGCAAGTTAGATATAATGTCTGCACAACAAAAAGTGAGTATATTTTCCTATCAAATGGCTTGAATCAGCCCATACAAATATTGCTTTAGGACATGGGAGCATCTACATTCTATGTGATGATGTGGGGATGGAGAATGATATTCATTGTAAGATAGTCCCATGGTAACATCCCTTGAGAAGTCTCCTCCATGACATGGCAATCCATACGTTCAGTAGTCCATGTGAGTGTCATGATTGGCTCCTCAATGTAGGAATACACTTATGGTAGTGTCTGGGATTGTAAGACTTGCTAGAACTTTGTTTCCCTTTGGGTGAGCTTGTTTTTCAAGGCCTCTTCTCTTGCACGCAAGACCAATGTTGTGCCTTATATTACCAACTCCAAATTATGTCTTGTGTGGTTAACACACTTTGCACTCATATATCCTCAATGAAAATGGTGGGTCTCCCTTTGATGAGAAGTCCACTTGTTGACCCATCACAAAGTGTATGTATAACATCTTTACTAGGGCCAAGGGATTATCTATGTTGAAAATAGGTTGGCCCAAAATTTTAACACCTATGCACTCAACTCCTTGATACTATCAAGAAGGCATTTTCTCACTTTCAATTGCCCCTTCTTTACCTTGGTTTTTGAGCATGGCCACAATATTTTGACCATATCAACAGGCACTGCCTTTTTTACCTCTTTCCACTACATATGAGCTAGATTAGCCCATTATGAGAGATGTTAGGCTGTGCCTTGGGTCCTCCCTTTCATGCAACGTGACCAGCTGACTTTTCAAGCTCTTGTAGGCCTTTCAAGTGCACTCATCGTAATCTCTCTTCTCATTGTTGTCATCCCCATTTCTTATTCCACTACAACAAAATTGAAGCAAAGACACGGATTCTCAACACATCTTAGTGGGCCCATATTTTGTTATGTAAAAAGTCACGTGTATCTACATAGCACACATAGAATAACAAATGATAACATAAACCCCAATTTAGATGTGAAAATACTTGACAAATTTATCGTGATTATAAGCGCATATTTACATATGTTTCCATTTTAAAACTAGCAGCCCACAATTTTTTACTTTCCTCTTATTGAATGAAATGTAGAGTTTAAATAAAAATGTCACATGAACACAGACACACAAAGAGATGGAGGGACATAGATAGATCTTAAGCTTTCAAGAGGAGTTCCAGTGAAAGAAGATGGCACATATTCTATTAAAGCTTACATGTTGCAGACAGCCAGTCCTACACAGCCAGCCCGCAAAAGTTTATTATAGAAAAGCCTTCTTGTGTGATTGAGTGCAGGCTCTATATCTTGATTCAAAGAGGGCATCTTCCCCTTTGATATGAACTAAAAATCTCCCCATTCCGCCTTACATTTGGGAGATACACTCAGTTTTGTGCTCAGAGGTACTGTGGGATAGGGCAGCAGTCCTACACAGTTAGCCCACAAAAGTTGATTACATCAAAGCCTTCTTGTGTGAATGAGTGCAAGATCTATTGCTTGATTCAAAGAGGGCATCTTCCCCTTCAATCTGAACTAAAAAGCTTCCCATTCTACCCTACGGTTTGGGAGATACACTCAATTTTGTGCCCAGAGGTACTGTGGGACAGGCAGCAATCCTACATAGCCAGCCCACAAAAAGTGATTACAGCAAAGCCCTGCTCATTTACTATCAATGATAATTTTACATAGCCTCATAGAGGGGATCGAGGATTTCATTTGAATCAAAAATTTTGGCGATCGGAGCTCCCTAGCTCAAGATATCGTCAATTTTGTAACAAGGGATCTAGTGGACTGCACTTGGGATGGCAAGCCACAAGGGTAAAGCAAAGGCCCAGGAAGAATTTCAGCATTAAATAAGGGACTCCTATGCCTCAATGAACGATCCTAACTCAGCCCAGGAGGATCGTGAAGACATGTTTGAAGAGGGTGCCCCCGAGATAGACCGCTTATCTCTGCTCAACCAAACCTTATGCCAACATGAGACCCATCATGTTGAACGACATTGAGAGATGGAGCAACGCCACAGGGAGATGGAAACCCACCAAGATCACCGTCATTCCAAGATAATGGCCAAAATGGACTTACTCATAGAGCGCATGGGCGCCCTCATCCCCGCCATTGCCCCTCCCTCGGATCGACCCAAGGAGTATGTCCCTCCCCGTGAGGCTAACCGCCCTCCCCCCTTGGAGACTGGGCGTAGCCCACAAGGTCTCGGTGGTACCCATGGCATTCCCCATAGCACTTATGAGACGGGTGAGCCCTCCACTCGACATGATGAGCCCCTCCTTCCCTCTCCCGTTACGAATCCTTCAAGCCCATCCTTGGCACCCCAACTCCCCCGTAACGGAAGCTACTTGCACACTCAAGGGAATGGCCCCAATGCAAACCTTGGGCAGCATGGAATGCACGGAGCGCATGGGCAGCATGCACATGGCAATGGGCAACATGCATATGGCAATGGGCAGCATGCACATGGCAATGGGTAGCATGCATATGGCAATGGGCAGCATGCATATGGTAATGGGCAACATGGACATTTTGGACAGTAAGGTCCTAATGGGCAATTTGGTCCTCATGTAATGCAAGGGCAACATGGCCCCCATGGAAATTTTGGACAGTCGGACAGCAAGGCATGTATGGGCAGCATGTAGCACATGGCATTCATGGGCAACAGCAACAAGGCCCAAATGAGCTGCGTGACAAGATTGTGTTTACTAAATTCAATGGGCAGTCTTCTTCCCCAGCTAAACTAGAGGAATGGACCTCTAAATTGGAAGGCTATTTTCTCATCTACCCCCATACTGATGAGGCAAATATCATTTTTGCCTCCCTTCATTTAGAAGGTTTTGCCCACACATGGTGGAGATTCATTCAAAGAGAAAATCAGCAGTTTCGTGATTCGAAAGAATTCAAGATGCATATGATCCAAGTTTTTGTCTCCCCGGTGGAAAAAGAACGCTTCGCTAGGCAATGGTATTAGTTTGATCAGCGAAATCTCACCGTGAGGGAGTACACCAACCAATTTATGAACCTATCCATGTATGTTGAGGCAGTCCAGTGATGAGGCCAAATTGAATAAATACATTTATGGGCTAGATGTGCATCTCTCAATTGATGTAATGGCTCAAAAGCCAGCCACCATGTTTGCAGCCATAGAATTGGCCAAACGCTATGGTCGAAAATATCGTCGCAATGAGGGCATGCAGCCCATTGCAGGACAACAAAGATACCTTATCAGGAAACCCTCATATGCTAATAATTATCATAGCAACAATGTAGGGAACAGTAGCCCCAAAATTCCTACTTACCCCACTTTTAATGCTGAAAGGAAATATGGCAGTTTTGGGACAGGGCCACCCTCCAAAAGTGACCCAAAGTATGCTGAAAATAAGACAAGGAATGGCTTCAGTCCTAACAGTCAAAAATTCATTCCTCCTGAAGTTGTCAAGGATAGAAAAGCCAAAGGCTTGTTCTTTAAATGTGGGGATAAGTACACGACTGATCATGCATCCAAATGCCCCTTTAAGAATGCCATTGTCAAGTTTAATAGCATGTATGTGCTAGAACATAGTGACAAGTTGAAAGAGGACTTGCATGGCAACTCTCCAATGATGACACTTGCTAAAAATGCTGAATATGAGGAGGATCTTGATACCGATCTGTTTTATGACTCACCGGATGGGTTCCCTTTTGACCCCGGTGACTGTCCCATTGATGACGTGCTTGGGAATGACCCTTGGCACCCCTCATTCACCACTATATCAGCTTGCTCAATCTCCATGGATGCATGGACCGGCTCTAAGAGCCCGAACGCCCTACGAGTACATGGTAGCATTGATGGCAAGAGTGTATACATCCTCATAGATAGTGGTAGCATGCACAGTTCTGTGAACAAATCGACTCTTGGCCGTTTGACATGTGTTCCCACTGAATTACAACAACCTCTTCAAGTTCAAGTAGCCAATGGAAATGAGGAAGTGAGCTCCCATGTATGCACACAAGTGTCTCTTATGCTGACTAAAAATTACATAGCAAAGGTGGACTTAATTACCCTTGATGTGGGCCCTGTGGATGTTGTTTTGGGATGTGATTGGCTTCAGCAATTGAGAAAAATCTCTATGGACTTCTCTCAGCTGTATATGGAGTTTGTAATGCATGGGCAGCTTGTAAACTTGGAGGGAATCAAAGAAGACTTCTCTCAGCTATATATGGAGTTTGTAATGCATGGGCAGCTTGTACACTTGGAGGGAATCAAAGAAAATGCAGATTTTCAGCTTATAACAGCAAGACAACTCAAAAAAGAATTCAAGAAACGCTCCCAAATCTTTGTCTTGCATTTGCATAAGGAGAATGATGACCAACACACATTGGGGAAGCAAAATGCAGCACTAAAAGTGCTTTTGGCTGAATATGAGGACCTATTTCAACCCCCCACTACCCTTCCCCCTCAGAGATTGGTGGATCACCCGATTGACTTGGAGCCCCATGCCAAGCCCATCAATAAACCCCCATATCAACTCTCTAAATGTGAAAGAGAGAAAGTAGCAAAGCAAGTCAAGGAGCTCACTGAGATGGGATTCATAGAGCCTAGCTCTTCTCCTTATGCCTCCCCGATTCTATTGGTTAAAAAAAAGGATGGATCTTTCCAGTTGTGCATTGACTACCATGATCTCAATAAGATCACCATAAAAAATAGATACCCCATCCCTCGAATTGATGACTTGCTTGATGAACTCAAGGGAGCACGCTACTTCACCAAGATTGATTTGCGATCCGGTTACCACCAAATCAGAAAGAGGATGGGTGATGAAGTCAAAACAGCCTTTTGGACTAACCATGGCTTGTCCCATTTCCTTGTCATGCCATTTGGGCTCACTAATACACCCGCCACATTTCAGAGCTTAATGAACAAAATATTGCAGCCATGGCTTTTCCAGTTTGTGTTGGTATTCTTTGATGGTATACTCATTTACAGCAAGTCATTGCATGAGCATCTGAAGCATGTCAGGCAAATTTTTTATGTACTGAGAGAGCACCGGCTATTTGCCAAAGAAAGCAAGTGTGTCTTCATGCAAACAGAGGTTGAGTACTTAGGACACATTGTTAGTGAAAAAGGCATCCAAGCTAATCCTAAGAAAGTGCAATGTGTCCGGGAGTGGCCCACCCCCACTACCACTACCTCCTTGCATGGTTTTCTTGGCCTCTCCTCTTTTTATCGGAGATTTATTCGCCATTATGCCACAATTGCAGCCCTGTTAATAGACAAGCTAAAAAAAGAGGCTTTCCTATGGGATGAATTGGCTGACCGCAGTTTTCAGCAGCTGAAAGACTTGCTCACTTCAACCCCCATCCTTGTATGCCCTGACTTTTCAAAGGATTTTACCATCCAGTGTGATGCTAGTGGGTGGGGTATTGGTGCAGTCTTGCTGCAAGAACACGGGGTAATAGCATTTGAGAGGCCGAAAATTGGATGATAAAGAGAGAGAGTTGCATGTCTATGATCAGGAGATGTTGGCAGTCATTCATGCTATCAAAAAGTGGCATCACTACTTGCATGGTAGCAGATTCAAGGTGTAAAGTGACCACCATGTGCTCAAATACTTCTTGACTCAGCCCAACCTCATCCTAAACAACGTAGATGGGTGGCTACCCTACAAAACTATGACTTTGAGATTACCCACACCCGTGGCAAGGATAATGTAGTGGCTGATGCACTCTCTCACATGTGGGCATGCAAGGTTTCATCCATCACTGAACTCCACCATGATTAGATTGAAGAGCTCCAAGAGGCATACTTTCTTGATGCTGAATTCAACCCTCTTTTCCAGAAATTACAACAAGGTGTCATGGATGACAATTCCCAATATCAGCTCCACAATGGCCTCATTTGGATCCATGGTCGTATCGTGATTCCCCATGCCTCTCCCTTCACCCAAAGGATCCTTGAAGAGATGCATTCTTCACCAATTGCTGGCCACTTAGGGGTCTTCAAAACATATGACCGAGTTTCAAAAATCTTCTATTGGAAAGGCCTGTGGCGGGATGTTAAAGACTTTGTGTCTAGATGTGTGCCTTGCCAACAAAATAAAGGTAGCAATCTTAAACCGGGTGGATTGTTGCAGCCTTTACCTATCCCCGAAGGAAAATGGACCCACATTACCATGGATTTCATCACTAGTTTACCTACAACCAAGAAGGATTGGGATAGCGTATATGTGGTAGTTGGCCGACTCACTAAAGCAGCCCATTTCATCCCTACAAAATCCCAGTTTACAACATCCCAAGTTGCCACTCAGTTTATAGAGCATGTTTTTAATACATGACCGGGATACCAAATTTATGAGTCAGTTTTGGCAAACAATTTTTTAGCTCCATGGGGACCAAATTGGCTCCGTCCATAGCCTATCATCCCCAAACAGATGGGCAGACCGAGAGAGTCAATAAGTGGCTTGAAACTTATTTGCGACATTTTTGTCATGATGTGCAGAATTCTTGGGACGCATGGCTGCACTTGACTGAATTTTCTTACAAAAAATCCACTCATTCGAGCATTGGAGTCTCTCCCTTCGAAGCATTGTATGGTTATCGGGTGCCCCTTCCTACCATGATCTTCAATAAAAAGCTCAACCCCCTTGGAAAAGAAGAGTTGGGCTGCATGCAAGCTCTACTTCAACAATGCAAGGTAAATCTCAAAAGGGCTCAAGAGCACATGAAGCTGAATACTGATGCAAAAAGAATACCCCTTGACTTTCAAGAGGGTGAATTGGTACTCCTCAAGGCCCCCAAGTCCCGTTATGCCACACTAAAGAACGGTTCTTGCAACAAGTTGGCACACCATTACTATGGGCCCTACAAAATCATTAAGAAGGTCCGGGACTTGGCTTACCATCTCCAACTCCCTCCCACTACTAAGATCCATGATGTCTTCCATGTGAGCCAATTGAAACCTTTCATTGGCACTGCCAAAGATCATGTAGAGGAGCTACTACCCATAGATGAGGAGGGCCTTATTCAGTACATTCCTGAAGAGGTCATTGGGCAATGTGAAAAGCAACTCCGCACCCATTCCATACATGAATACCTGATCAAATGGCAAGGCATACCAATAGAGGAAGCCTCTTGGTGCCCAGCATCTATATTGGAGCTACCACCCATAGATGAGGAGGGCCTTATTCAGTACATTCCTGAAGAGGTCATTGGGCAATGTAAAAAGCAACTCCGCACCTGTTCCATACATGAATACCTGATCAAATGGCAAGGCCTACCAATAGAGGAAGCCTCTTGGTGCCCAGCATCTATATTGGATGAATTTCCACACCTCAAGGAGGCCGTATTGGCTGGAACTTAACCATGACACCTGTTTTGGGCTATAGTCTACATCTGGACAACCACTTGTTTTGTACCAGTTTTGGTCCTGGTCCATTTTCAGCCCCATCCTCCATACATGGGCTGAAAGTACACCTCGAGAGCTTCGTGCCAACACCTTACTTGCCCCGATCGGAGTTCCCTAGTGGAAGATATGGCTGTTTTTCTCCAGCCATACCATCTGGGACAGCACACTAGTGATTCCTAAACAACCCTTTATTTTGTAACAGTTTTGGTTCTGACCTGATTGCAACCCTGCCCCACCCACATGGGCTGAAAGTACATCTCATGGGCTCCGTAATGACACCTCAACTGTCCCATTCGGAGTTTCCCACACAAAGTTATGGCTGATTTCCTACAGCACACCCTTACAGTCCATGACTACATCCCTTGTTTTTTAGGACAAAAACTTTATGAGACGGGATGGTTTGTAATGAACGGGGATTACAAGAATATGGCATGGGAACATACCAATCACACTGATGGTATATAAGGTGTAAGAGGGTATTTTGAGGCATCACAGAAATTATCAAGAAACTCTCTTTTCACCTTCTCAAGCTTCCATGGCTTCTTCTTCTTCCTCCTCTTCTTCTTCCTCTCTCCCTCTTTCTCTCTCTTCTTCTTGCCTTTCTCTCTCCTCTCCCTCTTCTTCTGTAGTCCTTCTCTCTCTCCTTCCCCTTAGTTAGGACATTTAGGTCTCTTTCATTACATTCTAGGCATGGAATGCATGATATCTAGACAAATTTGGTGAAACCTACATGAAAGGATATAGAATTTAGAATTTCAATAAGATGGGCGATAATGAGCATGGAGCAGAACCTAGCAAGAGCAGAGAAAGCATCTTCAATATACCCTTGATATTCATATGACGGATGAAGTCCCCAATTTTATGTAGACCTATAAAACCATAAAGCATGAAGAAGCTATGTCAAGGGCGCTTCAAGCAATTATTACCCAGATGAAGAGGTTTGATGAAAGAGATATTCCAAAATTCCTTCAAGTTTATCAGGAGAAGTTGGAGTTTGCAAATGCGATAGTCAATGAGATGTCACACTCCTTTAGCAAAGTAGTTACTTGTAAATTGTGGAATCAAATCTAGAGCTTACACACAACCCATGCAAGTACATGAGAAAACATTAAGAAGTCTTTAAAAGACAAGGTTTTTCTAGAAGATTCAGATAGTGTAACAAAGTGCTCATTCCCAAAATGGGTTATGAAGAGCAAAAAATGTCTATCAAACTACAAAGAGAATTTGAGCAGAATTATGACCAACTTAGCACAACCAAACATATACTTCTACTTCCTGAGAAAGTCCTATTTTGCCCATAAGCAGCAGATCCTCTACTCCAAGCAGAACTTGAGAAATTCCTAGAAGATAATTCAATACAAAATGGATTAAATGATGATTGGGCGGATGTTCAAGAAGCTGCTTTGAAGCATGTAAAGTGGCAATGGATACATGAGCAATTAATGACTCCATAGCCTATGGTTCCTCCTTCACAAGTGACTTGTCCACCAAGATCACAATCCATCATACTTGCTCCTATTTTAGGTAAATAATATATTTATGAATAATTAAATAAATAAATAAGAGATTTGAAAATTAAAATGTCTTTAAGAGAAGATCCAGAGTGAGCTAGCTCTTGTCAGGCTCCACCTAGAAGGAAATATGTCAAGAGGTGCATCTGGTATGATAGTCTTGAGTATCAGTGCAATGATTGTGAGTCATCTAGAGATGCCAAGAGGAAGAACTTGATTTTCTAGGGATAGAATGGAGAAATCTACCTGACTAAGATAGGAATGCCATTTACTCCAAACTTCGGCAAGGGTGGTATGAAGAAGATTCTTGAGTACATGACCATGTAGACATCTTATGTAACCAAGGGAGGTGCTTCAACTTATGGAATACGAGCTAGAAAGAAGCCCAAGAGGAAAAAAAAGCTATGGTAGTATGCTAGGAAGAACAAGAAAGAGTGGAGAAGATAGAGTTATTTGGCGGATAAAGAGAGTATTGATGGAGTATATGGGTTGTCATGTACAAAATTTGTTGTGAGTATTTTAGCTATGCTGAAAACAAAGTTTCAAAGTGAATCAAGACTTATGTATTAATATACATTGGATATGTTGGATGTTAAGTTTCTTAGCTAGAAGAGTTATCTACTGATTATTTAATCAAACATAGAAGATGGTTGAAGTATTTCAACTGATAGAGTTGTAGAGGATAGAATTGCATGAACCAAAAGAGTTTAATGCACCAACAGATTCAAGTGTTGCCGATTTGCAACAAGATTTTTGTTTGATAGACGGTATGTTTGATGTAGAGGATCCATCTACTAAGACTTTAACTGAAGATGTGGTAGATATGATGGAGACACTGATAGAGAGTGCTAAAGAAACATAGATCTTGACCAAGACTTATGATTTTCTTGAAGATACATATGCTTTAATGGTAATTGCAAATGTTGTAATAGTAGAACAAGTCCATAATAAACAAGTTGTAGCTTTTGATGATACCATGGTAGTGATAGATGCTTTGATTGAAGATGACCATATATAAGATGCAGAAGATAGAGAGCAGTGTAAAGAATATATTATGGATTTCACTATAGATTGTGAGATTAGAGGGGGTGAAGATACTTCTTGAGTGTTTTTGTAGACCATGCAGGAAGACCAAAAGAACGAGAAAAAGTATGCATATAAGAGTTTAATACCATATTGGGAAATATGGGAATTTTCTATGAGTTTGGGACACATGGTCAAATTTTTGGATTTGTCATAACTTGAACTCTATAACTCCAAATCCAATGCTCTATAACTCAATAGATTCCATTTTTCAAGTGTTTTCCAATTATAGGTCACATCATATGGTTTTGAGAAACTTACGGGCATGTTATCCAGGTGTCACCTTTTTAGTATTCAAAAAATGGGAATTGGGAGATTCCCAAACTCACTAATATTGTGTTGTTTGACTCAAGAGTATCTTTAGAGCATGATAAGATTGATGTTTTGCTATATATGGTCTAAGAGGATTTACAAATCTTGGGATGCTATAGACGATTGATAAGCCAAGGCAAGATGTAGAGGGATTCAAGCTAAGAGATGTAGAAGAGGTAGATGTAGAGAAGAATCTAGTAGAAGATGAGCAGTTTGGTAGTGAAAATGAGGATAAGGAATATATGTTGATATATGAGCTCGAGCCTAAGATACCATATGATCCTAATGGATTTATAGATCTTGAGTTATGATATGAGCTATCATTAGATGTAAAGGAACACATACATGATAAGAGGATTGAGGTCTTGATACCTTACGATCCAGGCAAGAGTGATTGGACTTGTGATGTGATGAAGACAGGTGTTCAGATTTATGATCCTGGAAGCAAAATGATCTAGAGTATGATACCTTGGGAACACATATATGGGTATTCAATCCAGGTGACTCCACTGTTGGCCCATCTAGAGTATGTGTAGGTTCAAAGGGGGTGGATGTCATAAGACTACAGGTTCAATAACGGAATGGCAATGAAAAAACATCCATAAAATTATTTTGAATATGTGCTTATGAGTTACTTAAACAAGATCTTTATAGGATTTTGAAGCAACAGAACTGATCCATCAAAATAGTTGGAATATCTATTATTAAGTTCTAATAATTGAATGAGAGCTTTGGATGGATCCAAATACATACAATGACCTATTTTGAATAATACAAGTTGTCAAAGACCAAAAATATCAAAACATGATGTGTTTTACAAAAAGTGACATTTTTAGTCATTTTGAGAAGAATTTTGTAATTCCCCTTGAGCTAACTTATAGACTACGGTGCCGTGCCGCTATGCGGACACAATGTGAAAAACTCTAGAGTGCATTGTCATTCGGCTTTCTTATTGATCTAGAGAGTCAATGCCATATTAGTCATTAGTGTTAGTGTCCGTAGTGTGGATGGTTCAAAAATACTAGATTTTTGGACAAGTTTATACTATTTTTAATATTATTTCTTGTAAATATCCAAAAGCTATAGACAACTTCTAGAATAGGATGACATGTAAAAAAAGCAAGTAGCTTTCAGCCATTTTTGGGGGATTTTATGTAGAAAGAAGGATTGGTGAAATCGCGCGATGCGTGATCGTATTTTATAGGCAACAAACAACACTCTAAAGTGGGAGAAGAAGAAGGAGTGATCTAAGAGAATTCTAGCCAAGTGTCTTCGTATTTTACCCCCCTTTTGGAGCCAACGGAAGCATCAGATTAGCAGTCTGAGAAACAGAGATGAAGCTATTTTTTTATGTACGTTTTTTTTTGTCTACAAGAGATTTATCTTCTCAGGATGCAGAAATAAATTGACATGCTTCACCTCTATGAGTATTCTTTTACATCTTCTATTTCTTTAAACCCCTTCTCTTCCATGTACTCCTCTCCCTGAATCTCCCTTGACCCTATTGTCCCTTACCTCCGTGGTAAACTTTTGACTCCAAATGCTCCAACAATGGTCATTCCTATCGTTTTGATACTTGGATGACTATATTTGGAGTTTGTATAACAAAGTTATGAGATTGAAACAAGTCTTAGCCTTTGACTTAGCACTTGCAAAAAAATGAAAACATGGAAAGCAAAAAGTAAAGGCAGGATAGGCAAATCCAAGCTTTTGCATTTTGAAAGCAAGATTTTGAGCTTATAAACAAGGGATAGAGTTGTATAAACATAAGCATGGATGAAGGAGAAGACTGTGGAAAATTTGAGAACTAAAGATATATTGTGTCTTTGATATGAGGACGCAAGTTTGAGTACCAAATGAGTGCCTTAGCCCAGAAGGCTACCTGAATAAGAACCCCCATCTTGTCTGAACAAGAACCTCGGGGGGTCCACTAGGGTTTACCGTATGGTACCACGTGAGTGTAAGGGAGGGGGGTTATTTAAGGGAAGGAAGGTACATTTTATAAGGTAAGGTCCCATAAATAGGGGGTAGATAAGGGGTATTTTCATATATTTCTTGAACGCAGGTGACGTCTCCTTATTACTACTAGTGAATCCCCCATGACAAGAACCCTTATGGTTAGTGACTATTCATGAAACCCCTCGAAAACATGAACTAGTATATGTCATATATGCAACATATACATATCATGGTATCTCTCTCATATGATATATATGCATAGGGCTGAAATGTGCTTGTCAAATAGGCACTCAATCATGAATTCAACAAGTGTCTTTTGACATGTATATCTCAAGCGACTTGGAAAAGGTTTGGCATTAAGTTGTGAAATCAACATAGAGAATTCATTTTGATTATTATACTCCCCTTCCCCCTTGGGCATGGATTGGGCACTTGGTCATGAATTCAACTAGATAGTGTCCTAATGGGCTAGGTATAAATAACCAAAGTGATGGGTATTTGGTCATGTACTTGGCTAAATAATGTCGTGACACATAATTTTTTTTATATTTCCTAATGTGATGGGCATTTAACAATGTATTCAGCTACAAAATATATTTATGTATTGATTATTTGATAATGCTTGATGGGGTGGGCATTTAGGTCATGCATTTGACCTAAACATGTCCTGACCCATAAGTTGTTTTATTTCAAATGTTGCAATATTTTGTGTTTTTAAACTCAATAATGAACATATACAATTGTAATTTTTTATTAAAGAATATATATACCTCTAAAAAAACATAATTTGATATCATATAGTTGCGTTTATAATATGACATTATATGTAATCGTTAACCAACTTAAAATTGTTTCATACAATTGTGCATCAAAATAATTTTTATTGTGTTGTTCATATTAAGAAACAAATTAGAAATCTCTCTCTCTCTCTCTCTCTCTCTCTCTCTCTCTCTCTCTCTCTCTCTCTCTCTCTCTCTCTCTCTCTCTCTCTCTCTCTCTCTCTCTCTCTCTCTCATTTTGAATGTGAATAGAAAAATGACTTAATGCATCCAACAAAAACTACACAAGCACTTCATTCATTCTTTTTCTCCCCCGTCACACACACACACACACACACACACACATTTTGAATGTGAATAGCAAAACGACTTAATGCATCCAACACAAACTACACAAACACTTCATCCTTTCTTTTTCTCCCCCTCCCTCTCTCTGGAAAGGTCCCATGGGTCATAATTTGGCCTTCTGTGGTGGACGATAATAAACAACTCTACTCTACTCTACTCTACTCTACTCTACTCTACTCTACTCTACTCTACTCTACTCTACTCTACTCTACTCTACTCTACTCTACTCTACTCTACTCTACTCTACTCTACTCTACTCTACTCTACTCTACTCTACTCTACTCTACTCTACTCTACTCTACTCTACTCTACTCTACTCTACTCTACTCTACTCTACTCTACTCTACTCTACTCTCTGTCTCTGTCTCTGTCTCTCTCTCTCTCATCTTTGAATGTGAATATCAATGACTTAATGCAACCCGAAACCAATACCAATAGAATGAGCACTTAATGCAACCCTAAACCAATACCAATAGAATGAGCACTTAATGTTATGCAAATTCTAATGACCTTTTAGATGTTGTGCAACTGGGTGATTTTAATAAAAAATAGGAATATGGCTCTCTCTCTCTCTCTCTCTCTCTCTCTCTCTCTCTCTTAATTATTGACTTAATATAAAATGAGTTAATGTATTTTATGTGACTTTTTCAAAACATGTTATATTGTTTGGTTGTAAATTTTCATTAAAAATTATAAGAATTCTTTTCATGAGATCACTATGAAGTTTCTTTGAGTAGCGTTTCTTTGGTTAGTGTTTGTCACTATAATAAAACATGTGTTTATTTTACTATAGAACATTTAAAATTTTATTTTCATTCATTTTTCTTCTCAATCTTGAATTGTGTATGTGAGTTTTCAACATTTAATACATACAATCCTATATTACAAGAAATTCAGTTGTAGTTTGTAGATTTAGGTTTCGCAAGTACACTTAAATACTTGTTTTCATTTACTGTGAAACAAGCCAAAGTTAGCAAAGATAGCACTCCATGTTGCAAAAGTGTTGTGAATTTTCTTGGTGCAAGCCATATTGTCATGCACAAATGAGCAGATCGCATTGATCAATACCAACAAGATCACCCTTGCAAACTTTTGTAATGGGCCATGTGAGGCCATGCACATGCTACTACAATAATAAGGCTTAAGGTATTTGGTTGTTTTACTGATGTAATGTGGAATGCTGAGAGGAACCTACATCCGTGTCACACGCTACTGGGGAATATACCAAAGATCTTATAGGATCTCAAGGAGTTAGCACCATCATCAACTATGAGCCCCCTTTGGTCATTTTATTTCCTTTATTTAATGGTGGCACATTAAAAGTTATACTTATGTAGGCCCCCTTCAAAAAATGTTTTTCCTCATCAACATCTTCAAGTATAATCATGTTGTATATTTTAGCCTTAGCACTCTTGTAGGTGAATTTTGATACATGTTTAGTTGTATACTTTTCACCATACTTAAAGCATAGACCCTTCTCTTTTTGCTTTTTAAAGAAATCCATAGGTATAAACTTCCCACCATTAAATTTAGGCTTAAATTCATGGTTGACTATTGGCTTTAAAGTACTTTGTTTCCTTGAATGTGGGATATGTGGGGACATTGGGGATGCCAAATAAAGTGCTAGATCACCCAAAATTGCCACCAAAGTTTCCCTATTTTATTTATAGTCCTTTTCTATCCAAAAGCACTTACGAGCACACCTCTTAGCTAATTCAATAGCTTGGACTAGTGTGGCTACATTCTTGGCCATGACATTAGTTGATAGACTAGGCTCCAAACCATAGATTTATTCGTTACTCACACTCTCCACATGATAGTAAGATTCAAGAATTGGTTGGTATACTCTCTAACAATTAGGCTTCTTTAGTCTAGCTAATACCACCTCCTGGCCAATTTCTCTTTCTCTATGGGGGACACAAATACTTGAGCCACTGCTCTGCTTTGAAATCCTTCCAACTGTCAACTTGTTGGTTCTCTCTTTTAATGTACCTTCACCATATATGGGAAAATCTCTCAAGGTGAATCATAGAAAAATGGACCTTTTGATCATCAGACCTAGAGAACATATCAAAGTAAGACTCTCATTTGGATGTCCACTCTTCCAAATCTAATGGGTAAGATGAATGACCACTATGTTTAGTCAACACTATCTTGTCATGCAGTTCTCTTTCTAGACAAATTTGTTACCCATTTGAAGATTGAGTATGTGTATCCATGTAATTACCAATGGGAGCTGAAAGATTAGAAGCACTCCTGTGATAGTTTGTTTGGAATCTCCCTGAAGGTATAGGTGGGTGATTGCTAGCTCTTGGAGGATTAGACACATGAATATTCAAAATTGGCTCATCAGTCCTAAAAGATGTCTCCCCTATCTCATAAGTAGTGTATGGTATGCCTTACTTTCCACCAATGATACCAGGTTGTGGATTAGGATTAGAAGACTAAAATGTTTGCTTATCCCTACTTTCCTTACTTGACATGTGTGATGCCACAAGAATAGATATTTGAGCAATGAGCTTATCCAAAGATTCTTTAGTGGAAGAAGCAAATTTCACTAAAGAGTTTTTGGTGGAATGGACCATCTGCTACATCACTTCTTTGGTTTGAGCGTTGGACTAAACCATTTTCTCAACCACGTGATCCAACTTGGAAACAAGATCCATGTGTTTGATGGAATGTCTAGTCTCATGGTTACAAATTGTGGCACTCAAAGTACTATAGGCCCCATATTCTTGTGATTTATCATTCTCATGATGTGGCTCAAGTATTACATCCCTTTTTTTATTTGTTGCTAGAAATCCTCATTTTTAAAATTCTTCCTTGTCTTTCTTACCATTTTTGTTCACCATCAAAGTGGAGTCCAAATAGACCCATGTCGCAAAAGTGGCTATAACTCCTGACCACAATATCCAAATGAGGAATTTTTTAATTCAAATTGAAGCTAACAAATAGCTCTTCAAAATGAGATACCAAATATCACTTAACAATGAGATCAAAATATTTGGATAATATTTTTTTTCTACAGTACAAAACTGTCCAACACCCTATAGACTCACTATTTTGGTACTCCCACTACTTACTCGTAGGTCCAAAGTAAGGTCTCAAAACCGTGTAGCGCCCTTGACAAGACCTACAAGTATTGAGTACCACCTGAAATGACATGTAATATCCCTTTTTGAGCTTTAAAATAATATGCAACATCTATAAGTAGGTAATACGCTTAAAGTGATTTCTATATTGTAATAATCTTTAAGCAACATGTATAAGATCTAGAATAGTCTATAGCACCTACTACTAATGAATGAAAATCATCCCTAATAAATCTCCAAGTTTCCTATTTCACCTGCAAGGGCTTGTACCCTACTCTTAAAGGCTAAAAGGACTTGTAATCCATGTAATCTGATCAATGAGTACCCTGCTTTGATGCTCTTCATCGAATATTTTCAAATATTCAATAGCTTTACTTGTGGTACTTGTGTAAGGGATAAAATAGCAAGACATGCTTCAAATCATTGGGAGGTGGAAAAAGTTTCCCATGGTTAGTTGGTTGCACCCCTTCAGGATCTTCCATTGTGAGACAGAGTCATCTCTCTTTTGTCCCACTATCTCCCTTGGCATCCACCTTTTTCCTTAATGGAAATATATATGGCAAGAGCATACTTCTCTATGGAAATAGGAATGAAACACATTTTCAAAATTGAGCTTTTAGTCTTTAATGAGATGCATGGATTGATCGATAGAAGAAGATTAAAAATGGAGAATGGGATAAAGGTCTTATTGTTGTGAATCAATGACTCATTGATTGCAATGCTTACCCCCAGGGGGTCCACCTATAAGAAATCATCTATATAACATGTGTTCAAAGGATATTAAGAAATACCCTTTCTTTACATGCTATAAGGCCTCAAAATGACCCCTTTTACTTTACTAAACTTACAATTTTTTTTCAATTTGTAATATAAAAACCCCTTTTGTAAATATAATCCTATAAATTTTACTAAATATAATACCCTTTCTTTTGAACTCACATGGTATCTTACATGTTCTATAAGGTGGACTCCTCGAGTGCTTACCCTTTAAAATTTTTTCTTGGGCATAATAAGATAAAATGCACAATTAGGGTTATCCATAAAAGCATGAATGAATGGAGCTATGATTACAATGGGAATGAAATCAAATTTGAAAATTGATCTAAAAGCTCTAATCAATCTAAAGATGTATTAATCTTTTATCTATGGTTCATTGGAAGCCTAAATAAACCATAGTCTACCATCAACAATTGGATAAGGTTGAGAAATTGGATAACTAGATATTTTAGAGATTAAAAGGAAATGAACTACTTCTTTAAATATCAAATAAGATAAATGATTCCAAGAGAATCAAGCCTTAGCCATTGAGTAGAAGGGAATCTCCCATTCAATCCATAATGCTCCATAGCCAATAATCTCCATGAATTAGCCTATCCAACACTTGTGGATCATTAAAGCCTTGAAGAAGAAGTTCCTTCCATCCTTTTGAATGTTCAAAGATAAGAAATTCGAGCTTTATGCACGAAAGCCCAAAAATATTGCTCCAAAATGCTTACAATGATCAAATCCCCTTAAATATTTACAATCTTTATGCCAATGTTGGAACATAGTGGTTGAAGGAGAGCCTTGAAGGTTGGAAAGTACCAAATCTTGAAGAAAATGCAAGCTCCAAGTATAAAGTTATGGCTATCGGCTTGTATTAAGGTTTCTAATGAAAAGGATGAAGATTAGAGATCAAATCTTGCCAAATCTTGGTGAGAAGGTTGGGAACTAAGTGTTTGATGAATTCTTGAAGCACAACTGAGAGATCAGAGGTTGCCATGGATAGTAGAAGTAGAGAAAAAAAATCAGCCCAACTCATTGTGGAAAATCCGGGGTTTCTCGCTGGTTCCCTGAGCAATGTCATTGATCACTGGTTGATGTAATCCTCATTAAGAGATGAAGAATCTTTTCCACAAGGTCAAAGGGTGAGTTGTGGCTTCAAGAGAGTAGGAGGTGAAGATCTTTCATTTTCCACCATGAAAGCTTGGAAAGAGCTTGAAGGAAAAAGAGAGAGAAAACCTCTTTCAACAAACTAAGTGAAGTTCTAGCCTTGATCAACTTCTATGACCCCTTATTTAACTAAAATACTTCTAGAATGGTTTGTTTCTTGGTGAGAACCTACTATCTTGTCCATTCTGCCTCTAACTTGGCCTTCATATCTTAGGCATAGCTACGACTAGGTTGGTCTTTGTACTTGAAAGCTCCCTGGTCTCTACACCAAGCCCTCGACTAGGCCACTTCAAGAGTTGTATAACCTATCCTTGAGTAACTAGGATTTAGCTTATCTGAGAAAAAAATCTATGGTTATATTGTGACAAAAAGGATCAAGACCAATGCTTTGATATCACTTGTCAAGAGGTCTAGGACTTAGAGGTAAGAGAAGAGAGCATGGAAGAGAAAGAAAAGAGGAGAGAAAATGAATGACCAAGAGAGAAATACTAGAAAGATAAAAGAGAGGTGAGAGAAGCCATGAAAGCTGTGAGAGAGAAGTAAGATGAAGAGATTGTAATTTGTATTAATGAATTGGTGAATATTTACAAGTCTCAGCACCTTATATACTTATGCTAGTGTGACGTAATATTATTTAATAAGTCAGACTAAAATAATATCTCTTCCTAGCTTCTTACAAAAAGAGAGGTGAAGCTTCAAAGCTAAACCATTGTTGCTTCATGTTGTTCCAGCTCGACAAATGCTTCTTGGGACTAAGTTATTTGATGGGCAAGATGCTTCTTAATATCTACATCTATTATCTTTAGATTAATCTAAATCTCCATGTCCATGTCCATTGCAATGGTGTGACTCTCACTCTCAAAATACTTGATCCATCATAGATTGGTGCCTCTATCTGAAAATCATCACAGTTCTACATCCCTAGGGGCACACCCTCCTCATTGTCACTTTTCCTAACAACCCTTAAGATGGTATCATTGTAATATATATATATATATATATATATATATAAAAACTTCTTAGCCCTAATTCCAAGGTTTTTTTTTGAATAGTAGTATGCACATATTTATATGTGCTCCAATTTCTCTTTGAATTGGAGTTGCTAGTGCATTGTACTAGTACGTGCACTATGAGGGGTCTCAAATGTGAAGCATTAAATAAGACTTCTATTACTGCACCTATCCTGTGTGCCCCAAATTGAATGATAATATTCCATGTGCATAATGATATGTCTAAGATTGCAATTGGAGCTTTATTATGTCAACCACATGAGCATAACATGGACTTCTTGGTGAGTTTTACTAGCATACAACTCACAGATATGTGGAAATGGATTACTCAACTACCGAGAGAGAAGGATTGGGAATGGTGTATGTAAGTAAAATTTGTAGCATTATTTATTAGCCACCTCGTTCACCTTCTTTGTAGATATCTAGATGCTATTGTACTGGAGTTAGAATTTTTTGTGGTCATGTGGAAAGGCAAGCAACATTGCATAATGAGTTACATGTCTCATTTAACAAGTGTTAAAAAGAAATTGGCATTGATGAAAATCTTCATGATGCCCATTTGTTTTGTGTTCAATATGAATCTCAACTCTTTAAAGTTGACTTGACACCTTATTGGATAGATGCAATTTTTTGGAGGTTTTTCTTATTCTCTCTGTTTGTCTCTCTATTGTTTTTCTCTCTCCCTCTCTATTGCCTTGTCTTTCTCGTATGTATTGATGATAATGACGAATCATTGATGATGATGGGGTCAAGACAGCTTGGCAACTTGCCATATCTCCCCCTTAGGGAGTGCCACCTCCTCATTTATTCCACTGTCATGGGTGTATGAGGGTGACAACTTGGCCAAATGATTGCATGGAGTGGAAAGAGATGATTGCTACTAGAGGTCTATGCATGAGCAAGAGTATGGTGGCTAATTTAGGTGATGGTGACAATCTCAAGGCGTTCCTAGTGGCTCCTCTTCGATGGCTCACCATCTTTTAGATGGCCCATGATGAGGGCTTAGCCACAAGGATGTGGTCATGATGACCTTTTCTTCATGTAGGTCACATGGTCCTAGTTGGGGGAGAAAGGGTTTGTTCATGTGAAATTTATATCTTCTCCATGTGTCAACTCACATGAGTCTAAGTTGAGAATCTCAAACCTCTTAAAATTTTCAATTTTTTCACAAATTTCCTTGAATTATGTGAAGATGCTTAGTTAAGAATCGAAAATTTCGTTAGTTGAAGAGAGAATTCATGAGCATTGTGGCCTACAATTCTCTCAAACTTATAATTGGTTTAAGGAATTAATTACACTTGATGAGATTAAAATATTAACTTCTCCTAGCTAATGATAGAGTTAGAATTTTCCAAGAGTAACTCAAGATAAACTTTTGAGGTATAATGTAGTTTGCCTTGAGGTATTATAAGTGAATGTGGGGTACAATACAATTGAAGAGGTACATCTTGCTAGGTATCCAAGTAGCTACAAGGTCTAAATGGTATAACAAGAGTAGGAAAGATATGCCTCCTTCTAAAGGCATTTCATGTACAGATAGCTTGGAATAGCTTTTTTCCACTATCCAAGTTGAAATCTTGGAAGAGAAGGATTAGAATACATGGAAAGCACCATTTCTGCCTGACTAGACCTATGTTTATGGTAGGCCTTAATGCTAAAGCTCCCTACAAAGGACAAGATCTCCAAGAAGATTTCTATTTCACGTATTTATCCCCTCTACAAAAGACAAGAGGAGTCGGTAATGCACCTTTTTTGTGATTGCATCCAAGTCAAGCCACTTTGGTGGAGGTCTATTTGAAACTGCTTGCAAGGAGTAGGTTTTTAAAACAATTTGCCCTTCAAAGTTAAACCATTTTTTATGACCAATGCCAAAGGTGGTCAATTTCATCATGAGGGTGTTGACCTTAAGGTTCATATGGAGCTTTAGGAATTAGCTAGGTCCGTTTGGAGGAATGAGGTATATAGTTGTGATGTATGAGAGACTTTGGGAAAAAGCCCACAATGCTTAAGATTTAGGGCAATAAGTCAAGTACTTTGGCACGCCTCTAGCCATGATGCTCTTTAAGTGTTGTAATAACCTTACATTCCATTATCAATAGAACATGGGTATCAGAGCCCATTCACACCAAGTCTATCAGTGTGAAGGGTGTACTAACCTCACTCGTAGTGTGGCCGCACTGTCTGGACGTCTATCACTCAAATAAACCAAGCCATGAGATTTTTGTGAAACCACCATTTGCTTGTTGGTTCATTGCTATGGTTGCATTGAAGTCGCCCACGAGTAGAAAACCTTAGTACTGCTCATTGTGAGATAAAACCCTCGTTTTTGAGAGTATGTGTAAGGTCTTCCAAGGGTGAGGGAGACCCTGCTCTTGTTGACCCTGCTTGGTGCGAAGGATGGCTAGTGGGAGGGGAGGGGTTCACTGACTCCCCCGGTGTGACCGGATAAAAAACGGTGGCCTCTTGTCGTAGGAAAAACGTTGATACCTCCTTACTTTAAAGGGTGGTAATATATAGAATAGTGTTGGAGAGTCGGGACTACTTGTCCAAAGGACGGGCAAAGTTCCCAAGCACACAAAGAAAGTTCGCCTTAAGAACAGGTATGGTTGGAACTCGTAGAAGCATGTTGGGAGGATTCGAGTGGTTGCCCGTTGGTTGGAGGACATGATGCTTTAAAGTAGACTTGTGGTGTCACTGTTCACTGTTAGATACTGTCTGGCAGTGTCTGACTTTTACCGAATCAACCGATTTAATAGTGTAAGTGCGTGTATCTGAAGGCGGCTGCAGGAAACACGCGTGATGGAGATCGAGACGAGAGAGAGAGAGAGAGAGAGAGAGAGAGAGAGCGCGCGATACGCACACACACGCACTAGAGTGTGTCAGTGTGTATGACTCTGTTTTCTCACTGTCTTGTCCGAAGCTCAAGATCTGACGAACAGGAGAAGAGGGTCGACACGAGCATAATTCGTACAGTCGGGAAATGAACGCCTCTTTTCATTTCCCCACACTATAATAATATCCATGATATGATATGTGGAAAGCACACCACAGTAGTGATTGATTGATCGTTGCTACATGATGATGAGTCTCTGCAACTCAGGCCGGACAATAAAATTCTCTCGCCATTCACATGATTGAAAACTGTACGTCGCTAGGTTAATATTCGATGCAAGTACTGCAAGGCTTAGGCTCTCTCTCTCTCTCTCTCTCTCTCTCTCTCTCTCTCTTTCTCTCTCTCTCGTCTGCACAGTGCGCTCACAGATTTTGCTCGAGGGCATCTTGTGTTCATTACGGGGCATCCAGGCTCCAACCTACCATCCCCCCTTGACCTACCCAGATGGGTTTCCCTATCCCGTACGCAGGGACCTTCCCTAGGCTAATCTTGACAGTGGTCATGGCTGTGGCGTCTCTGAAGCAGCTATGGCTGTCGCTCTACGAGTCGATCACCTTGGAGCCGATGATTATAAGCGAGGATGATGGGATGATATCTACCGATGCGATGGTCCATTCAGACGACGTCACAGCTGATATGACAGATGATGATCTTGATACTGATTACGAAGGTAAATTAAGAGATGAATTATCGCTTGTATCCGCTGCAGCGTCAGCTCAGTATACTGCTGATAACGATTGTATTGCAGCACTGATCCGGTCATCGCTGAAGATAATAAAGACTGCGCCTCGGGATGATGATGCTTCGCAGCAGGACTGTGCGGTCTGTCTGTGCGGATTCATAAGTGGCGACAAAGCTTGCCTGCTACCACGTTGCTGCCACGTGTTCCATCTTGATTGCATCGCTGGATGGCTCCGCCACAAGCAAAGGACTACATGCCCTCTCTGCAGAGCCCTTGTTATCTCTAATACTCGACGAGTATCAATGTCCTGAGAATAATGCTGAATCGGTACTTTCATCATTGATTTTTCAAGGCTTTTTAAAGGGTATTGGAATGGTCAGGATGAACCCTCGAGTAGACCAGTTGTAACTTGCCTAAGTTAACTAGAACCATAATAGTTAAGTAGAACCATTATAGTAATCCTCCTCTTTCTCCACTTTTGTATTTGTATTTTTCACAAATTGCATGTTTTCATTTTCAAAAGGTGCAAGAAGTATAATGTGAATTTTCCAAAACAACCATGACATTATGGATTGGTTTTGTCTCTACTTTCATGCATTTAACATTACATATCAAATCCAACTTTGAGCATAGCCCCAGGCAAATATCTTAGAACTTGGCCAAGCATCAATCTTCCAAAAATCTATTGGGAATTTCTAGAACACTAAAAGCATGCATTCTAATAACTAATAGCAAAGAGCCAACATCCCTAGACAAAATACCAATGTCCCCTAAAATGAATTTGTTAGTAGAAACTTTTACACTTGGTAATCTCATATGATATGTTGAGTCTAAAATCTATTTACACCAAAGGGCATTAGAAAATATCCCTTCTCATGATCAGAGTGCAATAAGCAAAGCACATGTTAACAATCTCCATCTAAATATCTTGGACTTATTTCTAACAAATGTCTCCCAGATAACTTGAATATGGAATATCGTTAGATCTTTTGAATATTCATTTTTCCTCAACATTTGAAACATGATGCAACAATGCAATAACAACTTTTAAAGAGCATCAATTCCAAGTTTAAGAGGACCTTTTCCTATTTTTCTTTTGAATTCTCCTCGGGGAGTCCACCTTATAAAACATGTAAGATACATTACAAAAGGGGTTTTTAAAATTACAATTTGAAAAAAATGAGTAAGTTTACTAAAGTAAAAGGGGTCATTTTAAGGCCCTATAGCATAGAGTATTTCTTAATATCCTTTATGAGAATGTCATTGGAAAGCTAGGCGACAGGTGCTCAAATACTTGAAGTGAACTCTTAATTGTGGTATCATATGCACTTTTAGAAGTGCTCTTATGGAAAAGTGTGACTCAATTGGGTAGGTGACAGTGATTCCAAGAAATTCATTTTTTGATATTGTTCCTATTCAAGTTTAAGAATATTCTCTTGGATCAATAAAAAGCAACCAACTATGGCATTATGTTCTACCGAAGCAGAGTACAAGGCAACTTGTTTTGTTGCTCATAGCCATGTGTGATCATGGATATTGGTTGGATCCTGACTTGTATGTTAGACGAGGTCTATGTGACCTAATGGAAAAAAAGTGACCTTTGTGGATCTAGCCTTTGGGTTAGATAGAGTAGTTATACTGGTAGCAACTTGAGGCATAATGCATCGAGTTGTGAGGTCTGGGAGTTATTAGAGATCGTTATTTTGGGATCCAAGGGTCGCTTCTGTGGCCCCTGGAGGCTAGGGGGACTTAAGGGGACCGACAACCCCCTAGATGGAGATCTAGAAGCAACACCCTCAGCCTGATGGGCTGACTAGACTACCTTCATAGGCTATAAAAGGAAGACCCTTCCAAAGCCATTATCAATCTATCTTTCACCTAGTCAATTTTCTTCTAGCTACTTTTAAGCTCTTCGCTTATCATTTGTTTGAATCACATCTAAGCTTCATAGTGGAAGCACATAAATGGATAGAGCCATCTTTGTATCTATTTGTTCGAAATTAAAGTAATTTTTGTTCTTCTCACATTTGCTACGTGTTCTCTACTCCTTGCTTAGATTGTGTTCACTGCACCATGTAATTTCTACATATCATTGGATATACATGGCCTACACTTAGCTTGTATTTATCTTTCATGTAGGCTTAGCAAGGCCTAGCTTAACTTACCCTTAGTCTAGCCAAACCTAGTCTAGAAGATGATGTGGCTAGTTGCTAATATGATAGATAGTTGATGATGAACCACATCCTATGGTTTGCAAGGTAGGATTGGATTGGCATATTCTAGCTTACACTTATTCTATGCTTATTCTTGGATACCTAACAAAGCCTGTTCTAGCTTACGTTTGGCCTACACTTTTAGTACACGTGCTTATAGTCAGCTTATATAAACCCAACTCCTACATGTAGCTTATGCTCCATTACTCTCCAAGTCTCTCTTTCTCTCCATCTCTCTCACATCTTATAATATCTTACATGTATGTGAAGTTACTTATTTTATATTTATAGTTAGCAT